>NC_039359.1:28440240-28747653 GCF_003573695.1 Papaver somniferum | reverse complement strand
TCGGCCTTGCCTCCATGCCGCTGGCTGCCGAAGGGTTGCAACAATCAACGACCACCCTTCCTTCTGAGATGCAAATCTCAGCTGTCCAAGTTCGCCACCAAACGCGTGGCAAGTTTTTTCCCAATGTCAAGCCCTAATTTTGGCCGCGCCTAAACTATGCCAAAACCCTAATTTTGGCCGCGCCTAAAACTATGACGAAATCCTAGCTTGGCCGCGCCTAAACCACGCCAAAGCCATGCCGTCCATGCCTCCATGCCGCTGGCTGCCAAACGAAGGGTTGCAACAATCAACGACCAACCCTTCCTTCTGAGATGCAAATCTCAGCCGTCCAAGTTCGCCACCAAACGCGTGGAAAATTTTGGCCCAATGCCAAGCCCTAATTTTGGCCGCGCCTAAACTATGCCAAAACCCTAATTTTGGTCGCACCTAAAACTATTTCAAAATCCTAGCTTGGCCACGCCTAAACCATGCCAAAGCCACGCCGGCCATGCCGCTGGCTGCCAAACGAAGAGTTGCAACAATCAACGGCCACCCTTCCTTCCGAGATGCAAATCTCAGCCGTCCAAGTTCGCCACCAAACGCGTGGCATGTTTTGGGCCAATGCCAAGCCTAATTTTGGCCACGCCTAAACTATGCCAAAACCCTAATTTTGGTCGCGCCTAAACTATGCCAAAACCCTAATTTTGGCCGCGCCTAAACTATGCTAAAATCCTATCTTGGTTGCGCCTAACACACGCCAAAGACATGTCGGCCACGCCTCGATGCCGCTGGCTTCCAAACGAAGGGTTGCAACAATCAACGGCCAAACCTTCCTTTTGAGATGCAAATCTCAGCCGTCCAAGTTCGCCACCAAACGCATGGAAACTTTTGGCCCAATGCCAAGCCCTAATTTTGGCCGCGCCTAAACTATGTCAAAACCCTAATTTTGGCCGCGCCTAAAACTATGCCAAAATCCTAGATTGGCCGAGCCTAAACCACGCCAAAGCCATGCCGGCCATGCCTCCATTCCACTGGATGCCAAACGAAGGGTTGCAATAATCAACGACCAACCCTTCCTTCTGAGATGCAAATCTCAGCCATCCAAGTTCGCCACCAAGCGCGTGGCAACTTTTGGCCCAATGCCAATCCCTAATTTTGGCCGGGCCTAAACTATGCCAAAACCCTAATTTTGGTCGCGCCTAAAACTATGCCAAAATCCTAGCTTGGCCGCGCCTAAACCATGCCAAAGCCACGCATGCCATGCCTCCATGCCGCTGGCTGCCAAACGGAGGGTTGCAACAATCAACGGCTACCCTTCCCTATGAGATGCAAATCTCAGCCCTACAAACTTGCCACCAAACGACTTGTGGCAATATCTTGGCTACGGTGCCAACTCTTGGCCACGGTGCCAAACCCTAATTAGCCACGCCAAGAGCACGCGCAAGCCATGCCAGCACTGTGGCCACACCACTGGCTACCAACGGAAGGTAACCACAATCAACGGCTAATCTTCCTCTCAAGATGCAAAATCTCGACCGTCGAAGGTCACCACCGAGACGGTAAGCCTCCAAAGATCAACTTTCCAAACAATAGCAACATGCTACACAAAACACTCGAGACATCAAAACATGTCACAAACTGGGGGATGCTTATCATGGTATTGGTCTGGCGGTTTACAACGTGCGGCGTACATTATGCCCGTTACAAGAAAGTGTCATAAGAGAAGTAATGGTGAAACATTTCCTTCATTATGGAAACATCAATTCCAAGCGTTACCCGTTACCGCTTTCTTCCATTTACTCAATCGTTTCAACTTCTTACGAGACCAGGGTACGTTTCATTGCGACTTGTATAAATAGGTCTCGCCTATTTCCACCATAGGACAAGTTTTGGGCAGGAGAATACAACACTCAGAAATCACTTGTTAAGCTTTCCCATATGTTAGCTTTACACTTTCTGATACAAGTCGTCAAACAACTACTCTTCCCAAATCAACTATTCTGGTCTCAACACTCTCTTCGCTTCCCTCCCTATACCAAACCTTCTCCTTTATTTGTTGTGACCGAAGCAAGTCTGAAACGGCCATTTCTTGGTTTAGGCCGGATTTTTATAGATTGATCTCTCGAATCAAAGTACTCCCTTGCATTAAATTGTTTAGGGTTTAGACTCGTTTCTCACCTAACACTCGAAATTACCAAAATCAGCAGAAACTGTGTTCACTCTCAAACACTTAGTCATTATATTTCCAGAAATTATCAAGATAAACTTGACTCGAAATTCTTGTATATACAAACTAGTTTAATTAGTTATGCGACATCGTCTCAAATGATAAGAAAGTGAATATAACTTGAGATGTTGGTGGTTCAGTTACCTTTTGTTGATGAAGTTCTCCAAAATCTTCGGTTGATCTTCGTTTTCAAACTGTAGAACGCAATGATGACTGTCATGATCCTCTGTTTCTCAACTACATTTATATCTTAGGCCGAGACTTAACTAATTGTAAACTACAAATCAAGATATAGTCTTGAAAACTAAATTCGACAACAATCTTGAGATAGCAACACTTGTGAGTTCAACCGATCAATTCTCTAACATGTAGTCAATTTGATCTTGTTAATGATCCAATCCCATGGATCGTAATTAACGACTTCAACTGTATTTTTGGGAAGAGAACAAAGGTGGCAAGGTTCCGAAAATGATTTGCTTGAAAGGTTTCCAAAACTGGATGCATGATAATGGCCTCTTTGAAGCGAAATATTTATGAAAGAAATACACTTGGTTGAGTTTCCAAACGGAGTTAAACAAATTATTCCTATGTTTGATAAAGCTATTGTGAATGATGCTCGGATGAAGAAGTATGAGAACTGGAAGTGTAAGGTGTTGCCTATGTTGTCATCTGATCATTTTCCTTTAATTGGCTTTCCTGTTGCCTTGTCCAGTTAAGGTTTCATTTCAAATTCAAAAAAATTGGCTAGATCGGTTTTCTGGGTTTGCTAAAAAAAAATGGTTGATGCCAATCTATGGACAACCATTGTATATTTTTGTCAATAATCTTAAGAGGATTAAACAAGCTCTTAGAGATTGGAATAGGCGTGCTTTTAGAGACGTGCATAACAACATGAAGCAAGCTGACTTGTGGCTTGAGGCTCATATATACTTATTGGATGATGATCCAACCAGTCAAGCAAAGTTTTCAAGGATGTCAGATGCTAAGGATGTTGTTGATCAAGTCTGTAAGAAACTGTCCACTATGTTTTAGAAAAAATCTAGAGAATATGGATTCGATATGGTGATGAGAACACCAGATTCTTTCACAATGGTATAAGGCTTCATAGGAATCATTATACCGTAACAAAGTGTGTTCGGAATGATGGTGTTACCCCTGTGAATGAAAACGATACTAAAGCTCATATAATAGACATAAAGTTTACCGGTGAGCCTTCAAGTATTGATATCAAACCCTTCAATTATCAAAATGACCGAATAATTGAAGCCGAGGCTGCTATGGATGGCATCCCAAACTTGGAATAAATAAGAGAAGTTGTTTTCGATCTTGGAGCGGGTCTGCAATTGGACCAGATGGGTTCTCGGGTATGTTTTATAGACACTATTGGGACATTATTTGCGATGACCTTCTCAAGACTATTGGAATTGTTGGACAATCCGCAAAATTCCTAATGGAGTAAACTATAAATTCTTAGTGTTAGTTCCAAAGACGAATAATACTGACCGTGTGAAGGATTATAGGCCTATTGGCCTTAATAATTTTTTTATTTTTTTATTTTTTTTTTTAAGATCTTCACCAAAATTTTAGCAACAAGACATAGTAGATTCCTGGGAAAGCTTGTTTCTGTAGAACAGGTGGCTTTCATGAAATTTAGTTCATGGTAACATTAGTTTAGATACGAGGATGATAAATGAGCTGGCAGTTAGAAGAAACCATTGTAATGTTGGGTTGAAGCTAGATATGTATCATGAATTTGATATAGTCAGTTGGCAATTCATAATTACAATATGGATTCTCGGAGGATTAGTGTGCATGGATTCTTAATATTTCGAATTCTGTAAGGATTTCTGTTGAAGACCTCTTAAGTAGAAATATCGCTAAAGCTTTTGATACCAATATGATAGATTATATGGTTAAGCGTAAATGAGTTGCTCCAACACATGTTTTCTTTGCCGATGACGTGATGATGTTTTGCAAGGGAAACTGGAAGAGTATGAACATTTTACGCGAATTCTGGACATGTATCAACGCTCGTCTAGCCAGTCAATGAGTCGAGAAAAAAAATAATTTTTATTATAGTGTGGAACTTGTTCAATATGGATTGCTATCTTTAACTTCTCTGGTATGGGAAAAAACATGTTTCCAGATAGATATTTTTGGGAGTTTTATTGAAGTCTGGTGTTGTGAGATATACGCGTGTTCAGCATGTTGTTGAAAAGATCACGCACAAACTTGTTGGCTGGAAAGGAAAGCTGCTACACTTTTAGGCAAGGTTGGAAAATAATGGCTAGAGATTGTTGCGCAATCTAGAACTTACCCATCTCCATATTTCAAAAGAAATACTTCCTCCGTCCCTAATTAGTCGAGTCATTTGTAGTTTGTACAATTATTAAGGCAAGAAAAGAAGGGGAGTATATTTAAGTATTTTTTAAAAGTTCCCTTATGGATAATAACTTGTAAAACTTCGAAATGATGTATCTCTTAAACTATACCACAGTTTTTCGTAAACTGTATACCGTTGAAAAGCATTTTAAAACACCTACGTAATGAATATAAACATGACTATCAAATTATACATATTTCTTATAGTAACAATAATCAATTAAAATGGTAGTTTTAGAAATATCCTCTTGATTAGTGAAATGGGTCATCTATTTGTGGGACAAAATTTAAAACCAAATAGCTCAACTAATTAGGGACGGAGGAGTAATGAGTTTGAGGACCATATTATTTGGCAGTGAAGTTTTGCAATAAGGGATTTAGCTTGGATTTCTCGGACCCTTGTTAATGAGACGGACATTGACCCGGTGACTTGTTACAAGGATGCAAAAGATAAGAGTCTCATTGTCAAAGACCTTTCGTTTATAGCAAACTTAGACATAAGGTCTGAACTATGGAAGGAAAAGAACATGATTTACTTTGAAGGCTACATTTTGAACTAGGTGCAAATCCATGATCGCATCTACCAACTTGTGTATAATTGTTCAATTCGAATGCACGATCATATGCATGACACTTTGTATGACCTCGTATTATAAGGTATTTCAAAGTTGCCCACTAAATAACTTTTGGAAACAATACATAAAATTCACACAAAATAAATCTCAAACAGCTGAGTCGTGGACTCACTACGGGAAAAATCATCATTGACGACACAAGATAAGAGTTGCAGTACCCCTATGACAACTCCATTTCATGCATTGTGGAACGGGGGTATTGTAGAAAGTCCAAGTTTTTCTACAATGGTTGACAAGTGTTGTAAAGGGTGATGTGATTCATGGTTCGACAATAGTTTGTCAATGTTGTGATTCTCTTTCGATTTTTTTTGATAACCTAACACAACTCTTGCTTGTATTGTAGAACAATCGTGGACAACATAAGTAGCATATCGTAGAAACATATGCAACAACAATTACCAGTATAGTCATAATGTCTAACACAACACCCTTAAGGATTGTAATATTTAAAGTAACAACATCTGTTTTTAGTAGATGAATACGAAAATACAACTTTTGTTTGGAGTTGTGTGCATAATACTATTTTGAAAAAAAAATTAGGGCCGAAATCGAATTGCCGAAAATAATTCACATTCGCATTAACGTACCAGTGTAACAAATTTACATTCATTCAAGTTAACCTCCTAGTCTTAAACACACATTCAAAAAATGGCAGTGATATAGATGTTTGTTACAAAAATGGAGTTTCCAAAACACACTCTAAAAAGATTAAGATGTATATGAGAACATTCACCCTAGTATGCAACTGTGCTGATTCGAATTTGGAATCGTGTAACTGCTCACCATTGACTTGCTGGTATCAGTGATGAGAATCCCAGGAAAACACAAACCTTTCGTTCCCATCACCATCAAGAGGAGATGCTTAGTTTACGGAAAAACCATTTAAGCAACAGCAGCTGCTGCAAAATGTTGTGCACCAATAATCTTTCCGTTACAGAAGTTGTTACTTGTTGCTGCTGCACCACATCCTTGAGATTTTGTGAAAAGTCATGCACTATCAGTTGACATTCCGTAGACAAACCAAGAATATCTCGGCACCAAGGCTCAACGACAGGCGGTGTCTGTATTGGAGCGCTGCATCTCTTGAACGCATAGGAGAATATTTAAACATGGTGACCTGCAACAGACAACATATTCCACATGATGTCCAAGGCCTCCGGCTACTAATTGAAACTTTAACTAGAAGGAATCACATGCTAATAAATTTATGCACAGAGATGACTTATAATTGTATCTTTAGTACTTTTTTCACATTGCTGCAGAATAATTTACCAGACTGGGCATATTGCAAGAAATCTAATGTATGACATGACAATTTAAATGATTTTTACGGGACGTGCCACCGAGACATCATTCATTTACCATACTGTCTCATTGAGTAATTGCCTGCTTTCGTCTTTCCTACGAACTTTGGGTGTGTAAAATTTCCAATATAAACAGGGATTCAATGCAAACTGATAGGGTCATCAAACACAAATTCTAGGGTTTTCGCAAAGACATACAGTGTTCTGTCCAAGAGGGGAGCGAGCTTAAAACTAAGCCCTCTCCATCTGCTTTCCAATCCCCATCATTCAATAAAACAAACACCATAACCTGGAACAAGCATCAAACATAATTGATTCCAAATTCAACACCCTTTAAACAGAAACTGGAATTCATCGTAGGAAGTTAAGAAATCATGCTCAATGTTTGATAAACATTCAATAAGAAGAGAATATAAACACCTTATTTCATCAATAGGAAAAATTGGTAAATTACGAAAAATGAACCCTAATTTAGTTTCCCTAAACCAAATTAAGAAAACATGCAATCATGGTTTTTAAGATCTATCCAAGTTATGAATTGAAATAATGAAATCAATCAATAACACCTTGATCAAACAAAAAAACAATTCAATTAGGGCAAACGAATTTTTTCAAAAACAAAACCAGTAAGGAAGATCCCTACCCTATCTCTCATGTTGCACCAACAATTGATAAACCCCAAACATTTTAGCTGAAACTCTTGTGTCGGGGGAAAAGAAGATACTCGGTGCAAATCGTTGGGTTCCTTTCTGTGAACAAGGACGAGTAGCAGTGTAGAAGAAGAACCCATCACAAATCGAACCAAAAGAAAAGGTAAATCCGATAGATGTTAGGGTTTTGGATGAGCTCAAGATGAAGTAAAATAGGGTTTGTGATGATTCAGTATGAAATCGAAAAGAGAATCAGGGATTTGGGAAATCAGGGATTTGGGAAATCAGTGAATTAGGGTTTCGTGGAACCAAAAAATTGACAGTCTTCGGCGAAGATTAGAGATGGATTGCTGCATCTCCTCTCGTCTTTTGAGAGTTAGGGTTTTCTGTGTTAGAGAGGAAGATAAGAGATGGAAAATTAGTGAAGGGAAATGAGAAACCATAACTTCCCATGAATATCAACAACAACAAATATGCACCGGAAATTGATGAGTTTCTGTGACTGAGGTTGTGATGTTTTTCACCGGAAATTGCAGATGAGAACTAATATGGGTCGATTCAATCAAGAAATGAAGATGAAGAAGAGGGATTGAGAGAAGAAGAGAGGTGTTCTTCGGGGGAGAGGAAGAGGAGAGGAAGAAAGAGAGAAAGAGATAGAGTTCGAGTGGTTGAGGAGGGTTTGTGGGTGAATGAAAATGTTGGACGGACCAGATTTTGTTTGATCCACTCATACGGATTGGGAAAATAATTTCACGGTTGAGATTGTATTTTGGGATGCTCATACGGATTAAGAAGCATGTGTGTTTTTCTTTGTGCTAATACGCACTCATGTATTCGGTTTTATTATCAACCTTCGACACGAAAAAAATCCAAAAAATATATGAATAAATTTAGCATATTGTTATCGACATTCTGATATAAAAAAATCCAAAAAATGTATAAGAATGAAGCTGAAAAATAAGAAATGAATTCGATAATTGGTGTGTTTCTTTGTGCTTTTGTGCTTTCTCTTTGTGCTTCCGGTTAGAATTTCGACTAGTTACATAGGTCATGAAGTAATTTCGACTAGTCATACAGGTCATGAAGTAGCTTTAGTTCACATTAGTAGCATGATACATCATTGAAATCGATAAATATGAAGCTCAGTGTCGATTCAAACTTCAAATGTGGTATAACGACATACAAACTATGAACCAAGAAGCTCTGAGAGGGTTCTGACTTCAAAATTAGCATGATACATCATCAAAATCGATAAATATGAAGCTCAATGTCGATTCCAACTTCAAACTTTGTATAATGGCATATAATCTATGAACCACGAAGCTTTGAGAGGGTTCTGACTTCAAAATTAGCATGATACATCATCGAAATTGATGAAAATGAAGCTCAGTGTCGATTCAAACTTCAAGTTCGGTATAACGAATTACAAACTATGAACCAAGAAGTTTCAAAGTGCAAAAAAACGATGAATCCAACCATTTACTGGTAAGATTCCATGGAAATATTCTACGAAACCTTAAACACACACAAAACTTGGTAAGAACGATTAATCCATCCATTTACAGGTAAGATGCCTTCGGAATATTCTATGAAACCTTAAACAAAATATATTTTTGCATATTGTATGCATACCAGGCTCTGAGATCGAAACCTGGCCGGGAGTGGACTACTATAAGTCAGAAACTTGGTAAGAACGACGAATCCATCCATTTACAGGTAAGATTCCTTCGGAATATTCTACGAAACATTAAACAAACCCTATTTCTGCATATTGTATGCATACCAGGCTCCGAGATCAAAACCTGGACGCGAGTTGACTACTCTAAGTCAGAAACTTGGTAAGAACGACGAATCCATCCATTTACAGGTAAGATTCCTTCGGAATATTATACGAAACCTTAAACAAACCCTATTTCTGCATATTGTATGCAAACCAGGATCCGAGATCGAAACCTGGCCGCCAGTTGACTACTCTAAGTCAAAAACTTGGTAAGAACGACGAACACATCCATTTACAGGTAAGAGTCCTTCAGAATATTCTACGAAACCTTAAACACACCCTATTTCTGCATATTGTATGCATACCAGGTTCCGAGATCGAAACCTGGCCGGGTGTTGACTACTACAAGTCAAAAACTTGGTAAGAACGATGAATCCATCCATTTACAGGTAAAATTCCTTCGGAAAATTCTAAGAAACCTTAAACAAACCCTACTTCTGCATATTGTATGCATACCAGGCTCCGAGATCGAAACCTGGCTGCGAGTTGACTACTCTAAATCAGAAACTTGGTAAGAACGATGAATCCATCCATTTACAGGTAAGATTCCTTTGTAATATTCTACGAAACCTTAAACAAACCCTATTTCTGCATATTGTATGCATACCAGGCTCCGAGATCGAAACATGGCCGTGAGTGGACTAGTATAAGTCAAAAACTTGGTAAGAACGACGAACCCATCCATTTACAGGTAAGATTCCTTCAGAATATTCTACGAAACCTTAAACAAACCCTATTTCTGCATATTGTATGCATAACAGGCTCCCAGATCGATCCTGGCCATGAGTGGACTACTATAAGTCAAAAATTTGGTAAGAACGATGAATCCATCCATTTATAGATAAGATTCATTCAGAATATTCTACGAAACCTTAAAAAATTTGTAAAGATGAACCCTTTACATGTAAGATTCCATCAGAATATTCTCTGAAACCTTAAACAAACCCTCTTTTGGATATTTCTACCCAATCTCAAAAAGCCTAAATTTCTAGAATTTAGTGGGGGGTGTTAGAGAAAATAGTTTTTAGCATAAGTGAGAAAAATTTAGTAGAACCGGAGACCAAAATAATTTTTTGCAGAAGTGAGAAAAATATAGCAGAAATGAGAATCCCCCAAACCTCATTTTTTCCCACATTCTATATTTTAACTTCAACAACACTTATAAGTGTTGTTATACATTTCTATTAAAAAAAAAAAACCTAAACTTGTGAAATGTAAGGATGGTTGATGAGCTAGACATCCATGCATTAGGTTCATGTTCGAATCTCCCCTCTAACGTATTTTTCATTATCATATTTTTGTGTTCTTCAACAATACTTGTGAGAATTGTGATAGGCTAAGTCACTACACTTATGAAACAAAGTTGTTATACCTAAATGTCGTCACAACAGTTTTGCTAAAGGAGTTGTCGTTTGTTTTCTTAGCGCAACCCCTTGTTCCTAAGGGTTGGTAGTGATGATATACGACAACTCTTCCTTTGAAACCAGTTGTAAAACATAGGACTTTCTACGATGTATAGCGAAGTGTTGTAAATATCCAGTTGTAGATGTATATTTTTCCCGTAGTGACTAGGTCGCTATCTTTAAGGTGTTTCGCGACTTTGCCTCTTGATTGTGTGCTAGCAGTCGATTCTTGTCGAAAAACCCTATGGGATAAAACAGCTGATACTCTCTTGTTCGATTTCTCTGCACTATGAGAAATCGAACTAACAAATACTCTCTTTAACACTTGCTCAGAATTCAAAATAAATGAAAAACAATTTTTTCATCTTCTCCAGAAACTTTTCTTTTATAACTCAAAAGAAATCAATTCGGTTTTAATGAAGAATCAATTTCGCAATAAGTTCCCACTGAAAATCCTCTACAACAGTCACAAAACGACAAAATTATAATTAATAGAATTAATTAGGGAATATTAAGTTAAAAACCGTTTTTGGAAATTAAGGGTTGAAACAGCAAAAAATAAGTTTCTGGATCAGCAGACCTCCCAAGACCCCAAAGGCCCCAAGGCCCCTCTCTCCCGGATTTAACTAAATAATATAGATATATAAATATACCTGGTCAAATGCATGGGGTGAGACTTGAACCCAAGTCTATAATGTGGGAGGCCAAAATAATACCACCACACTATTTCTCTAAGTTTGATATAATATTACAAAACTATGTTTTTAAATATATATATATATCTCCCAACAATCCCCCACTTATATTTTAAAAACATTGAGCAAGTGCTGTATAGTTGTGCATCTGCAAAGGTGCCTTTCGACTTGAACCTCTACATAGTGTTAAACTTTCTAAGTACCAAGTGACTAGAGTGACTTGCGTCTTGAACTCTAACTAATATTAGATTATTTAACACACACAACTATATCTAGAGTAAAGTCCTTAAGTTCGCACATTAAGGCCATGTGCTTATCCCCTTTTTTAACAAATGATCTAGAGAAATGCCCAATTTCTCATAGAAGGCGGCCATACCTTCACATTCGTATAGGTGAGTCTATCAAGAATACTCCTGGGTATCCCACTCTAACTTAAGAGCTATAGACATCATTAAGAGTTAAAACCTCAACCCGTTCTCCACTTCAGGATATCATGCTATGGGATTGCATGACTCTATCATATCATTTATAACTTCTTCTAGTACCTTTGAACCTATTTCTAGGTTGGGTATCCATTACAAATGACTCAACTTCTAACGGGAAAAAGTCCCATGCTTTTAGAGGTATTCCATACGTTTTCTCTTGCTAGTCCTTTCGCCAAAGGATCAGCTAAGTTTCCTTCAGATCTTACATGATCTACTCTAACAATAACAATTGTGAGAAATTATCTAACTGTGTCATGCTTTCGATGTATTTGTCGATTCTTATTTTTATTATAACAATTCTCTACTACTCCGATAGCCGCGTAACTATCGCAGTGGATCAAAGTGGCTGGTATCGGTTTTTCCCATACTGGAATGTCTGACAACAGACTCTTCAGCCATCCTGCCTCTTCACTAGCTGCTGCTAGTGCCATCAATTCAGCGTCCATCATAGATTGGGCTATAAATGTCTGTTTCTTTGATCTCCAAGATACAGCGCCCCCAGCAATAGTAAAAACATATCCACTGGCGGCCTTGGAATCATCTGAAAGAGTGTTCCAATTAGCATCGCTAAATCCTTCAAGGACTGCGGTATACCTCTTATACTGTAATCCTAGGTTTGTTGTTCTTTTCAGATACCGCATAACCCTTTCAATAGCATTCCTGTGTTCCAAACTAGGATTACCGGTAAACCTGCACAAAACTCCCACTGCATATGCAATGTATGGTCTAGTACAATCAGTTGCATAACGCAGACTGCCAATTATACTTGCATATTCAGATTGTCTAATACTTTCTCCAGTATTATTAAACAATTTAGATTAGGATCAAAAGGAGTACAAACAGGTTTACAATCAAAATAATCATACTTCCTCAGAATTTTTTCAATGTAGTGAGATTGATCTAAAGAAATACCACTATCAGTTCTAGTTATTTTGATTCCCAAGATTACACTAGATTTACCCAAATATTTCATGTCAAAATTTGAAATAAGCATGCTTTTAGTTTCAGTGACAACAGATAAATTGGAACCAAATATCAGCAAATCATCTACACACAAGCAAACAATCACACATACATCATTCTCAGATTTATAGTAGATGCTTTTGTCACTCTCATTTATTCTGAAGTTATTTGAAATCATTAAATTATCAAATTTCTCATGCCATTATTTAGGAGCTTGTTTCAAACCATAAAAAGATTTTTCTAGCTTACATACTTTCGGTTCTTGTCAAGGAATTACAAAACCTTCAGGTTGTTCCATGTAAATTTCCTCTTCTAGTTCACCATTCAAAAAGCAGTTTTAACATCCATTTGGTGAATAACAAGATTATGAGCAGCAGCAACATCAATCAAAAAACGTATATATGTTAATCTAGTAACAGGAGAATAAGTATCAAAAAAGTTTACGTTCTCTCGTTGCCTAAATCCTTTAGCAACCAGTCTAGCCTTGTGCTTATCTACTGTTCCGTCGGGTTTGATTTTCTTTTTCAAAACCCATTTATAACCTATAGGCTTACAACCAGGAGGTAAGTCTACTATAGGCCAAGTTCCATTAGAATATGAGAATCCCATTCATTATCTACAGCTTCCTGCTAGAAACTAGACTCTGCAGAACTAAATGCCTCTTGTAAATTAGAAGGTTCTTCCTCTACGGCATAAAATTCAAAATCAGGATGTCTTAATTCAGTCCTAGCCCTTTTACTTTGCCTAGGTTCAACTTCATTTATCCTAGTTTCCTCACTACTAGGTTCTTCCAATCTATGTCCAGAAACAACACTAGGTAAAGAACCCCCACTATTACCCCCACTATATCTAGATTTAAAAGGAAATCTTTCTTCAAAGAAATCAACATCAATAGATTCAATGATAACTTTATTATTAACATAAAAAAACCTATAAGCTTTATTGTTTTGAGCATAACCAATAAAAACACATTCATAAGCTCTACTTTTTAACTTATGTCTTTTAGGGTCAGGTTTTCTAACAAAAGCTAAACAACCCCAAACTCTAAAATAAGAGACATTAGGTTTTATATCTCTCCAGATTCCATAAGGAGATATCTTGGTTTTATTATTGGGAATGCGATTCAAAATATGGCAAACAGTCAACAAACATTCACCCCACCAATGGGAAGCAGCACCAGAACTAAGCAAACAAGCAGCAGTAAGTTCAGTCAGTGTACGATTCTCTCTTTCAGCTTTTCCATTCATTTGAGGGTTATATGGAGCAGTTATTTCATGTATTATGCCATTAGTTTGATAAATTTCAGTAAAAGGAGCAGAATCATATTCAGTGCCTCTATCACTATGAAACCTCTTAATTTTTCTACCAAATTTATTTTCAATTTCAGCAATAAAGATCTTAAACTTTTCAATAGCTTCATTCTTATGGCTCAGCAAATAAACATAAGTATAATTAGAACAGTCATCAATGAACGACATGATATATCTCTTGCCATTTCTAGTTAAGATACCTTCATATTCACACAAATCAGAATGTATTAATCTAGTGGTTTGGATTCTCTTACAACAGATTTATGTGAAGTCTTGGTTATTTTTGCTTGACTACAGAATTCACATTTTTCAAATTCATTTTCAGAAAATTCAGGGAGGACACCTAACTTGCTCATGTTATTTACTAGCTTCTTACCCACATGACAAATCCTATCATGCCAAACATTAAACTTGCAAACCATATAAGCAGAAGAATCAATTTTATTCATAGTATCAACATTAAGCTTAAACATTCCATCAGTGGCATAATCCTTTCCTACAAAACTCTTATTTTTAGTTATAATATAAATATCAGACCCAATAGTTTGATACAACCCAGCCTTGTTGAGAAGATAGCCGGAAACAAGGTTCTTTCTCATTTATGGAGTGTGAAGGACATCTTTCAGTATGAGTGTCTTCCCAGAAGTAAACTTCAACTCTACCGTACCAGAACCTTTCACCATAGTGTTGTGAGAGTCTCCCAACAACACTTTCTTATCCTTGGTTTCAGCATAAGTCTTAAACATGGACCTATCAAAACAACAATGACGCGAAGCACCACTGTCTAGCCACCAGCCATCAGATCCACCAACCATCTAGAACTCTGGATCAGAGACCATGGCAACTATAACGTCACTCATAGAATTAGCTTGTGCTTTATTATTTTCCTTGTTAAACTTGCAATTCCTAGCCATGTGGTTTGGTTTACCACGGGTATAACAAAGAAACTCAGAATTGGAATTCTGTCCATTTTTTGTTGGGTGTTGGTTCTTGTTTTGATTAGGCCTTCCTCCTTTCTTCTGGTTCGGGTTAGGTTTCATATCCCTTTTTTTAGGTTTCAGACTGGGATGAGTCTTATTGTTAGAAACAATGATAATATCTTCCTTTTTATCTTGTTTCCGAGCTTCTTCCTCAACCCTGATCTTAACGATCAAACTTTCAATAGAAAATTATTTAGTCTTATGATGCAAGGAATTACGAAAATCTTTCCAGCTAGGTGGTAACTTGTCAATCAATACAGAAACTCGAAATTGTTCATCAGTTTTCATACCTTCGGACAGAATTTCATGGGAATTTTTTTGAAGTTCATGAGCCTGTGCAACAACTGTTCTATCATCCACCATTTGGTATCTCAAATACCGGCTCACGGCATACTTCTTTGAGCCAGCTTCCTCGGTGTCATATTTTTTCTGTAATTCATCTGATACATCCTTAGCAGTTTCAAAAGTTGAATAGTACTCATATAAATCATCAGATAATGCATTAAGAATGTAGTTTTTGCAATCAAAGTTATCATCGACCCATTTGTCAATGGCCTTTTGTTTCTCCTCGGGAGTTTGAGAAACAACTTCTTTGGCACCAACGCTAGGAGGTGGATCAGTAGCAGCAGCACCAGCATCAGCAGTAGTAACAGTCTTATCAGCAGAAACAGTCTTTTCAGCAGCAGGTTCCAGGGTGAACACTCGACACAATCATATGCAGCTTCATGAGTTTGAGATAAAAGAACATCTTCAGCTTCCATCTTCTGAAATGCAGCCATTCAAATTTGAAAGGCTTGTTGGTATCATCAACGCGCTTGTTTTCAACCTCCATGGCAAAATGAAACACCTTAAAATTGTTGGAAACAATACAGAAAATTCACACAAAATAAATATCAAACAGCTGAGTCGCGGACTAGGTCGCTATCTTTAAGGTATTTTGCGACTCTGCCTCTTGATTGTGTGCTAGCAGTCGATTCTTGTCGAAAAACCCTATGGTATAAAACAGCTGATACTCTCTTGTTCGATTTCTCTGCACTATGAGAAATCGAACTAACAAATACTCTCTTTAACACTTGCTCAGAATTCAAAATAGATGAAAAACAATTTTTTCATCTTCTCCAGAAACTTTTCTTTTATAACTCAAAAGAAATCAATACAGTTTTAATGAAGAATCAATTTCGTAGTAAGTGCCCACTGAAAATCCTTTACAACATTTTTTGAAAATCAAGGGTTGAAACAACAAAAAATAAGTTTATGGATCAACAGACCTCCCAAGACCCCAAAGGCCCCAATGCCCCGCTCTCCCACATTTAATTAAATAATATAGATATATAAATATAAATATACATAGTCAAATGCATGGGGTGAGACTTGAATCCAAGTCTATAGTGTGGGAGCTCAAAATAATACCACTACACTATTTCTTTAAGTTTGACGTAATATTACAGAACTATGTTTTTAAATATATATTTCTCCCAACTATAACTAAATTCTCTAATCACGTGAAAGAAATATGGATAACTCCTTCTTTGAATGAGATCCTCCTTCATGATGGTGCTACTCGGGATAACCTCAGTCCAGCAGGTGCCGAGGTCATAGCCAGAGACGAGAATAGTTTAGTTTCGGGTGCAATTAGTATCGGTCTAGGTATCCAAACAAATTACTTTTCCGAGATATATGCGATTCTGAATCTGCTGAGAGATGGAGTTCTTCAAGAATTCGAGTCTGGTCAGATTCAACGACAGTAGTTCAAGATTTTATTTCCAGGAATTTTCCTTGGATAGCTAAACATCGTTGGGCTCTAGTATGTGCTAGATATATGGTGATTGCCCTTGAGCATGTTTATAGAGAACCCAATTTTCCTGCAGACACCTTAAATGGATGAGCATGTTCGCTTGTTGAGGGATATAATGAGTTATGTAGGCCGTCCGGACTTCATTCAAATTGTTGAATGCCCGGACAAATCTTACTATCGTTTTAAATCTCTCTTTTACTTTGGTCTATCATGTAAACTTTGTAAGTAATTTTTTGTTTTAATAATTTTTTGGCTTGGCAAAAAAATAAACAAAAGCTAATTTTTGATATTACTGAAGGTTAGGGGTTCGATGACTTCGATCCATCGGGGGTGGAGAGGCACCCCAAACTTGTCGAAAGTGCTTTTGACCCACTGAAAATGTCCATGATTCTTTTTTAGTCCACTCCAAAACTCATCAACTTTAACCCACCAAATGATTTTGAAATGACAAATTTAGCTTTCGGAAATTATGAATTTTCTTTAAAATTATCCTTTTATCATTTTGAAAATTAGTGAACTAGTCTTAGATATATTAGTAAATTAACTATAATACGAGAATAATATTTGATACATTAGCTCATTTAACTCTGATTGAAAAGAAATACTGTATTTTCAAATATTATTGTGTTATTTGACTCTAAAAAAATAGGCCAAAATCACAAACATTTGTAGCAGTTTGCGCCGGTATTATTTTCCGTGGAAAGTTGCCCCAACAAAGATCAATCTTTTGCTTTGTTCCTAACTTCAAGTGCCTTTACACTTCCAGTGCACTTATCGTTATTGATATCGAGACTAGTAAAAAAAAAAGAAAAAAAAAAACAGAAAGAAATTAACCCACCCACACATAGATTACTGGTTCCGTCCCTATTTAAGGGCCATTCCTGAACATCAGTATACCAAGTTACTGAGTTGGATTGTTGTATTTATGAAGTGGACTACATGGGGGTTCCATATATACCGAGGACTATCACAAAACAAAAACTAGATATCTCCGGGATGGTCTCACTTCACCCTTTATTATACTTGAAATGAAAGAAGAAAAATTGAGCATGTTCCCTCGTAGGAAAGAATTTTCCACTACTGACTTCAAGCAAACAATCTTCACACGTAATTCTACTGAAACAAAACCAACGCATACGGATGAATCTCTTTTTTTATCTTATGCTCATTTAATTCCATTCTAACAAAGAAAACTTGAAAGCAGAAGAAAAAAGAACAAAAAGATAAATAAAAACCATTCACGAAGGAGCTTTGGGCAAAGACCAGATGTATTACTTTGACGCCTTTTACCAATTTAATCAAATTCATTACTTATATGCAACATATAAAAGTAATGGATTCATGCTTCAAAAAAATAAAAAATAAAGCAATAGTAATGGATTGTTTGAGCATTTGGGGTGAAAATGGAAGAAATTGGGGACATTTTTTTCACTGACGGCTCTGGGCAATAGAAATAACTGGAAAACACGAATGTCCTTTTTCATAAATTTCATTTCCTTTTGGGTTCTACAAGAACTTTGACTAACACGAGAGGTTCACCAAGTCAATATTGACCTTGCTACAGCCGAGGTCCAAGACAGGGGCTGCTGTAGATTTGGGACAATACGTGGCACAATCTGAATGATGAAGAGGGAAATGATTCTGGCAGTGGTCAGTATTGACTTGGTCTGGATTGATTGTACTAAGGCTGGGTTTGGTAATGCTTTTATTTTTCCAAAAGCACTTTCAAAACCTATATATGTCAATAATTTTTGAAATTGGTGTTTGGTAAAAAAAATCAAAGTGCTTTTTACCTAAAGCACTTCCCAGATTCCTCAATTTTTAAAAGCTGGGGAGGAGGAGCTTTTAAAAGCTACAAAAGCATAAGCTTTGGTCCCACCAAAATTTAATGCTTGACTTATCCTTTCTATCCTTACTAGTGTATGACCCGTGCCGTAACGGCCCGGGCATTGGATCGTTCGTTTTGTGGCGACCATTAAATGTTTTTTCGGTTGGTAAGACGGATTCAAGATAAGGATAATTAACCTATTTTCAGTTCATTCGACTTTGGTTCAACAGTCAATCCGAACACCTATTCAAAATTTTGGATTAACAAAATTTACCATATCAAATTTATGTATCAATAACAAAATTACAATCAAGAGTATCCCAATAGTACAGGAAGTTCAAGTCCTGACAAATTGTAATAGTTCGAGTTAAATCCAGCGACTACACACGTCAAACCTTTAAAACTTTGTGACAAATATCTATCTAATATCGATCCAGGTCTAAAATCTCCAACTCTTTTAAGACTAACTACAGTCACTTTTTCGGAAAAAAAACTTATCTATCAAAGAAAGAAGGAAGAAAAACCTACTTAAATCACTTGTGCTAGAGGAGAGGTGAGAATGAAATGTTGGCAATCTTTATCCGGCCGCAACATGTCTGCTTTAATCACCATGTGCATGGAGCTTTAAGGGTTGACGGTGTATTTGATATGATGGTTTCTGCAAATAGTCTCTTCCATCTGAAATTTTAACTTCTATCTGAAAATTAGTATCCTTGATGGAGCTACACAAAAAAACTGCATCTGACCAAAAACCCGAAAATAATAAAACAGAAAATTGCCCAGAATTCAGAATTAAATTACACTACTGGCTTACCACAAAGTGCAAAAAATAAGGAAATGGATTCCAAAGGAAAAAGCCCAAAGCAAGGAATCAGGGTGACGAAGCTGAGGCCTTCCAGCATTCAACAACCTCCCATGATCTTGTAGGAGATTTGGCGGAGCATGAATCTTGCATGCTTAACACAAACTACAGGCATACTCATTATTGAGGATTATGCATACTGCTCTTTGTTGAGAATCCTCTTTTGATCTCTTTCAGTATCAATCATAGAGGCTCAATATCTTTGAATCAGTGTGGCCAGGCCCCCAGCTTTAAGCAGTTATCATAGAAGCTCAATGTGCCAGTTATAAGCTTGAATAAGTCGGACATATAAGGGGGAGATCGGCAGGAGCAAAAGATACATCGTCGACCTCATGCTGGGCATTCTTTCAACTCGCGGTTCATGTTGTGGTGGGTGTAGCATACTCAGGGGTGTACCTTGTTAAAACAGTATTGTGCCCACTTAATAATTTGTTAACGCTCAATGAAATGTGGGGAAAAAAAAGCAACGTTGCTAAGCGAATAGATGGATACAACTCAAAAGAAGCAAATGTAAATGAAATAAGTTCTGCTAAGCTATATATTTTAGCACTTTCTTAAGATGCTTTCTACTAATTAAGGAAAAGCAGATGAACAACATATCCTCCTATACTGCACACCCACTGAACAAAGTAGCATTTTAAATCAAAGATTAAATGACAAATACACTTTTATTTTGCAGTCACTGCACCTCAAAACCATATAATAAACCTATAATAAAAAAAAATCCATAAATAATTAAACCGAAAACCTCATAACAAAGTTCATAAAGTTGAAACATTTTTCAGCTTATGATAGTATCGTACTATTTCAAAACCCTACATAACACACACTATGAGAGGAGAACATAACAGATAACAGAGCTTAACTATTAACATCTTATTATTCAAACAGAAAACCTAAACTACGAAATAATCAAATTTCCAGAATAGTAATCAAAATCGGAAGGACAATAAGTGTAAAACACTTTAGAGTTCTTTTCACATGTTGTTCAAATGTACGTCCTATTTAATATATTTAATATAGGTTCTTCAAATGATATAGAACTCGTAGAAGTTGGAAGGACACTCAACATAAAGATATAAAGACATTGATTAAATGTAACTGCAGGCCCTTCATAGGTATAGGGAAGCAATATGTTCGCTGCATCTCTTCAAGCTCAATATCTATCAATGAAAAATCACTACGGGTCCTTCGGAGATACAGGCGTTTCCAAGTAATCTTGCTAGCTAGATCCTTAGAGAAGCCCCAATATACCTTCTTAGATCTCCAAGAATATTGAGATCCATCAAGGCGAAGCCCACCTTTTAGCTTTTTAGAAAAATAATGATTATCGACTTAAAACATAAGGTTGTTCTAGTGCCATACGGATAAGTTCATGAATACACCAAAAAAAGGTGGTAATATATAATAGAATTGTGTTCGCATACCTTAACAAAATGTAGGATCGATGTACTCCATGCAATCATCTGTTGTCATTAGTTTATCAAGTATAAGGACCAATAAAGATTATAATAAGGTCACCCAGTTATTTTAGCGACCAAGAAGGGGCTGTCGAGCTAGCAATTATCATACCGAGTATAGTCCATGAAAAAACTTCATTTACCTTTGCGAATTTCTACAAAACATATAGCTAGATACAGACCTTTCAGCTACGATCAAAACCGGTTTGTACCAATCTTATTTCCCCATCAAGTAAATCTTACTTTCTTCTTTTACCAACCAATACAGAAGACATATCGGAACCCTCCATTTGAACTAAATAATGAGATTTCACATTTTGGTTGTTGATCATAAGAAAATAAATTAGATCCAACAAATAATAATCACTATCGCTCAATTCAGACTAACTAAGAACAACCAACTCTTTACAGGAAAATATCTAGCAGCAAAACTGATGCTCTAATCTATAAGTTTAATAGTCATTTCATAATCCCATACTCAGCTGCAATAGAAAGATTTAAAATTACATGCACTCAGTAAGATACATCACCTGTCGCGAAGATATAAAGGCTTAGCTCTCCAAGTGGAGATCCTTTCATATGCACATTAGACACCGTCCAGATATGAAATATCTATTTTGAGTTCCTCCCATATGCACCACGTATGAAAACATATCTACAATAACCAAGATGCTTCAAGTAGGAAAATTTCATTGAACTGGCAGCTATTTTGAGATATTTTAGTTTTGTGCAATAACTTGATTCAGTTTCCTTCAACTCTTTAAGTTGAAAATGAAATGTTGGAGGAAACTATCCAACTGCTCATATCAAATCATTGTGCATTTGGTTCAATTTCCTACAACTTTCAATGACGGATTCAACATGCATTTTACGAAATATGATTACGAAATAAATCCAAGAGAGAGACGTACATAAATTTGGGGAGGGGGCCTGAAACAACTTAATTAAAGCTGCGATAATGGAGAAGCCCTAATCACCAAAAAGAGGATCAAATCAAATCTTTTGAAACAAACATTCAAAATAGAGTTTATAAGGAGACAAATAAATCGACTAAACGAAACCGGACTATTTGGGGGGAGATTTAATAAGAACCTAATTAAGGTACCTGGTGTTGGAAAAAATGGGTTTCACAAAGGATGAATGACACAGAGAAGAAAGTGTTGCACTCCAAAACTTTCAAGGCTTGTATAAATTTCTTTTAGACAAATATTTCTACCCTCCCAATAACAATTGGCGATTACAACAGGTATGCGAAATATTGCCTTCAGGATACAATGAAAGCCCTGCAACGAAAACTGAATTCAAGGTTTGTACCCCTTGATTCAATCAAGAACACACAAAGAGATTTCTGATTTCTGATGATGCTTTTTGAAACGGAGAAAACAGATTGATTTTTCTTATATGTTAAACGAAACTGGGAGAAGCTATTTATAAAGGGTTTTGCACCTGTTGGGAATAGGTTTTTTTATTCGCCAACAGGTTTATATTAACGAAACGTCAGGTTCCTTCATCAACAGACATCAATGGTGTCTTTTGGATTCGAAATTTTCGAACAGGCTTTTATCGGCCAAATAAAACCTTCAGTTCAAAAAATTCTTCCGGGGGCGTTGCCCCCTTGAAACCCCCACCAGGGGCGATCTCCCCTGGACCCCCACGACCTGACCTGTCAGGTCGACCACAGCCTGGGGGCGATGCCCCCCAGGACCCCCCTTTGGTTAGCGGCGTTGAAAATATTCCAACACCTGGATTATGATGGATCGTTTGGTTTTCCATTGTTTGGACTTTGGACAGTTGCTTCATGCGTCTGGGTTTTCCATTGTCTGGACAAATTCCTTGTGCTGGGTTTAATACTATGCGAAGAAGAAAAACGGTCGGTGTGTGAATCAAGGCCGAGTTTAATTCCAATGAATGACAACGAATTAATGAGATATTTATATATCTGTGCGTTTTTTTTTCCAACTTTTATTAACGGAATAATGATCAAGAAGACAAACGATTATATATTTTTATTTTTATTTTTTTTGATTTACATGGATGCTAACTGAGCTTTAACTTTACATGAAGGTTTCATTTCTTAAGTGTGAAGAAAAACGCCTTAATGAAATAAAATTTACAAAACTAGTGACAAAACCCTTAGGTGAACAAACTAGTGATAAGAAAACACTAGCCATATTATTTGGGACACATAAAAACCATATCATTTAAAATTGACATAAAAACTCCATTTCAAATTAAAATATTTAAATTTAGCTTTTATTAATTTTTATAATTTCAATCCTACCCTTTAGCGTATATATCCTTATCGATCCTTTTTCTCCTCTCGTTTAATAGTTTCATTTCTTTTTTCTTCCCCCCTACCATCACCAGAAACTCCTCCGATCGCAGCACCACCACTAAGCCACTGTCACTTCCAGATCTGCCACGACCACCTCTGCCTCTTCCTGTCCTCCCTCGCCAACACTTCTGTTTCTTTTTTTCCTACTACGATTTCAGATCGCCACCAGCATCATCTCCGCCGCCACCAAACCACATCTGACATCAACAACACCTCCATCTCTTCCTTCCCCACCATCATTACTGGAAGCACCTCATCTTTCTACTCTGAAAGCAACACCAATATTCGCGGATATACACAAAAGAACTTCAATTATTCCGTTGATTATAAAAACAAAATTCGGAATTAGGTTTTTTTTTTTGAAATGGTCAGAGAGCTTTAGGTTTGAATAATAATGGTGAATTTGATGATGATGATGGTGAAGATGATGATGAAAGTGAGGTGGATATTGGTGGGGATTCGTTGAATCAGTTTGGTGATGATGAAACTATTCAGGTAATTTTGGGTTTTATTAGATCTTTGTTTATCGAAATTTAGTTCAATTTTAAGAAAATTTTAATGTTGAATTGTGAGTTTTTGTTTATTTTTTTTTCTTTTTAATTGCAAAATCTATGAGTATAAATTGATGAATTGAAGGTTTGATGTTGAAATAATTTGGGGGAAATTGAGAATAGACCGTCCTTAGAATTATAATTCAAGGATACTAGTCAATATAAGTGATTGCGGAGATTAACATCTCCAATGATACCTGGTGGTGCTGGAAATTGGCCTAATATATGAAATGTAATCAGTTTCTTATTAATTTTTAGTTTGAAAAATGAATTGAATTTAAATTGGGTTTTTGTAGGTAAAAAAAAATGAATTTTTATACAAGAAAAAGTGGTTTGTTGTAAATGTTATTGTTGATGAACTCACTGTTCCTGAAAATCTTAACTCGACGATAAAATGGTTGTTTTTGGCTTGTCAAGGTGATGTGAAAGGTGTCGAGGAATTGTTGAAGGAAGGGACGGATGTGAATAGTATTGATTTGGATGGAAGGACTGTGCTGCATATTGCTGCTTGTGACGGGCATGTGGATGTTGTTAAGATGTTGTTGAGTCGGAAAGCCAATATTGATGCTTGTGATCGGTGGGGGAGTATGGTTAGTTTTCTCCATGCTTCTTATTGCATTTGTGGAATTTTCATCCTATAGTTGTGTGCTTATGTTTGTAAATTTGGATAATTTGTGAATTGTGTTGAAAATCCCTGCAACACATTTTTTTTAGAAGCGCAGTTGAAACCACGGTTAATTGAATGTTTTACGACATGATTAGGATTTTACGATTAATTAATTTTGTAGAGTTGTGGTCCATAATGCTTACGAAGAAGATATTATGCCTATCAAACAAAAAAATACCATGAATGAACAAAGGTAGGAGAAACTGGATCATGTTTGTGGGTGTAAAATGCCTTAGAATAGGTGTCATACTTTAAGATTTCAATTTGGATGCAATTAAGTTTATGTTGGGATTTTGGACTTCGTGGTTTGTATAGCGGTGGTTTTCATCGCTTTTTGCGTGGTTAAACTGGGATTTACTTGACAAAGATGATGTTACCAGTGTTTAATTCTACCTGTGGGACAATAAATGTCTTGTGCTGGCGAAGTATCTGCAGTGGTCATGTGAGCATGTACTCTGATGCCCTACTCTGGCATCCTTACATATCTTTTTTTGACCCTACCCTGCAACTGAACTGAAAGTAGGATTGCAACTTTGGGCACTAAACCCCAATTGTAGATTTAACTGAAATGGTTAATAGTCTCACATGATGCTATGTTCTGACCGACAACTTGGTAAATTATTCATCCTCACCAAACCAGTCATAAATACTCCCTGATGGAGCTTCACAGACCGGGGTCTTATTTTTTCTTTGCGATGCAAGTTTATTGACCGAACCCTGGCACAATGAATCCTGACATTTCATATACTTTTTTAATGAAGGTGATGCATGCTATAGTCAGACTCATGAAAGATAAAGCAACATTAGTTACCCTAACATATTTTCCTGATTCGAACAGTAGTACTCGGGTTGTCGCCATCTGTCGTACTGCTTTCTTAAGCATATATTAGTATTTGGGCAGCGCCACTGTCGTATAATTCCCATAACCGCATAGGTGTTCATTTTTATTTGCATGTCTTTATCATCTTTTGATTAGTTTTTCAATGGACATGGCATGCCATGTCAATCATGACATTTCAGTGACGTCTTTTTATCAATGGACATGTATATACCTCCAGTAATTTTTCTTGTAGTTGAATATACATTTTGCACGAAACCAATTATGGTTTCATCTTATTTATGATGAAACCAATTTTGGTTTCATCTAATTTTTGCTAATTTTTGTCGACGAAACCAATTTGTTGGTGATATAATAATATTTTTTTTATTGAAACCAGTTTTGGTTTCATCTAATATGTGTTTTTTTTCTTCAGATTTTATGTTGACGAAACCAATTTTTGTTGGTGAACTAGAAGCACATATTCTAGAGATATTTCTTTACCTGGTGAGCTGGAAATACAGTCAGGTTATGAAGATCCGTCTCATGTCTTTTGGACAAAATTACTGAATAGGAAAACCCCAAGGTGGAGATATTTTCCTGCTGCATCCTCACCTTAGAGGATCCGTAAACGAGTTCAATATTTCCAAGGCTCATTGGAAAATGAGAATTTTGACAGTGATGATGTCACGAAGAAGAGAAGGAAGGTTCTCACCGGTACCATTGTTGCGGGAGAATCTGAAACTCCATATTTTGATTGCTCCATAAAAGTTGACGGTGGTGACAGGTTTCATCTTATTTGTGTTTTTTTTTATGATGAAACCAAATTTTGGTTCACCTGATTTTTTTCCTAGTTTATTCGACCTGACTTGGAAGTCGGCGTGTTTGGTTTGTGAAATTTGTATAGGTGAAACGACAATATGCGAAAAAATGATGAAACCAATTTCGGTTTCATCTATTTTTGGTGAAACCAATTTTGGTTTCATCATTTTTCTGTTTGGTTTCATCATTTTTTTCTTATTTTCTTGAATATTGATCAATGAAATTCATTTTTTGTGGCGGCGGCTGGTTGGTGGTGTTGCTCGGCGACATGGTGGTCGTCGGTGGCGGTGGTGGTTAGCATTAACGATGGTAGCGCGGTGGTGGTGATGGCGATGGTGGTGGGCGGCGGCGGCGGTGGGCGGCGGCGGCGGCGGTATTTCTGTTGAAGCGCAAAAACCAATTATGGTTTCATCTTATTTATGATGAAACCAAAATCGGTTTCATCGTATTGCAACAATGTATTTCTATCCATGAAGATGTATAATACCTCTTAAAAAATTTCTTGCAGATGATTTCTCACGAAACCAAGATGAAACCAAAATCGGTTTTCATCGTATTTATGATGAAACCAAAATCGGTTTCATCTTATTTATGATGAAACCAAAATCGGTTTCATCGTATTTATGATGAATTGTTTCATCGTATTTTTGGGAGGTGGTGGCGGTGGGCGGTCGTGGTGCTGGTTTTGGTCGGCGGTGGTCGACAATGGTGGTGCTGGATGGTAGGGTGGCTGGTATTGGTGGTGCAATTACGTAGTATCGGTGGTGGCGGTGGTCGGAGGTGGTGGCAGTGGCGGTGGTGGTCGACAATGGTGGTGCTGGATGGTAGGGTGGCTAGCAGTGGAAGTGCAATTGCGCAGTATCGGTGACGGCGGCGGGCGGCGGGCGGAGCGGTGGTTGTCGGTGGCGGAGCGGTGGTGGTCGGCGGCGGCGGTGGTGGTCGGTGGTGGCGGCGGTGGTCAGTGGTGGAGGCGGCGGGCGGCGGTGGTGGTCGGAAGTGGCGACGGTGGTGGCGGCGGCGGCGGTCGATGGTGGTCAGTGGTGCCGTCGGTGGTGGCGGCGGCGGGCGGCGGTGGTCGGTGGCGGCGGTGGCGGAAGGTGGTGTTGGCGGTGGTCGGAGGTGGTCGGAAGTGGTGGCAGTGGTTATCGGTGGCAGCGGTGCTTATTGGTGGTTGTTTATTTCTTGTTGGGGGTGACAATATAATAAGAATTAAAGTGTGGTTGATTTTTGTTTTTGTTGGGGTGATTTGAACTAGAAGGGTAATATAGACAGTTTATATTAAATGGGGTTTTTGTGAACAATTTGTTTTGTTGGAGTTTTTGTATATGGGTAGTGACACCTTTGGGGTTATAACTCGCGGACCGTAAAATTTATTACTGAATTACTTGCAGACGTTGGATCTCGGCGTAGAATGGGCGTGCATTCTACGCCACAATTTATCTATTGCAATTTCTTACATTTTTAAAGAAATATGATCCATCGATTTACTAAAAACGCCCATCCAGAACCGTCGGATCAGCAAAAACACGTTTGTTTTTGTAAGATTGATTTTATTTTATAAATGATAAAAATTACCCTTAAATATATACAATCAAATATTTATTTCTTATATTTTGTTTTCAAACTATTTTATGATACCATTTCATTTAATTTGTCAAAAATAAAAATAAAAACAAATCTTAAAAATTACTTAATTTTAGTTTAATTTTTTGTTTGAAAATTATATATATATATATATTAAAAAGTGGTTAAGTAAAATAAACATTTTTAACAATCATAATAATAGTAACAATTAGTAAATTTAATATTTAATAGTAAAAAAATTAATTATTTTTAAACCAAATAAAATTAAATAAAACTATTTTCAGATATATGTATGTTTTTGTCATTTGCCACAACAACAATGGTTGAATCTCATATTTTACCAAACACATTTTGATTGCTTTCTTAATCAGCTTTAACTTTAATTAATATTTTACCAAACGCCTAACTGCTTTTTTCTCACAGCACAAGCAAAACAACGCACACCAGAAAAGTGCTTTTACAAAAATCACGGCAATACAAAACTAAGCCTAAATCTGTTCCATGTTAGTTGGTCAAGTCAATACTCTCTAGTCATGTGGTCTTTCCCCAAAGCAGCCTTCATTATTACAGATATCATCCGACAGTGAAAACAACAGTACCGAGTCGCACACATCAAAGTATGACTACACGAATACGACCCACCAATCCCTTTGTCCCTGGAGTGTATTATAAGTCTATACTCTATAACCACTAATTTCTCTGCTTCAGCTTCAACTTTTAACACCACTTGTTACATAAATGCACTCCAGAACTGAAGTCTAGAGAGGGAAAAGAAAATTAGCCAGAGAAAGTAGGTATGAACATACAGAACTTCTTCTTCCTGTCATTTCTGTTACTAGTTTCACTTCACAATCTCCAAGCTCAACTTGCACCAAACACAAGAGGTTATGCATGTACGCCAACCCCATTAACATATCCATGTCAAACTTATGTTCATTACAGAGCTCAATCTCCAAATTTTCAAGACTTGGCAAACATTTCTGATCTTTTTTCACTGAGTAGACTTATGATCACAAAACCAAGTAACCTTTCACCGCCAACTTCTCCACTTTTACCCCAGCAATCTCTTTTGATTCCTGTAACCTGTTCTTGTAGTTCAGATTTCAAGATATCTTTTGCTAATCTTACTTACACAATCCATGGAGGTGATACTTTTTACTTAGTCTCTTCCAATCATTTCCAAAACCTCACTACTTATCAGTCCGTTCAAATTGTTAATCCGAAACTTGTACCAACTAAACTCGATATCGGTGATCAAGTAATTTTCCCAATCTTTTGTAAATGTCCAAACAAAACCAGCACAGAGGCTCATCAAACAAATTTTCTCATCAGTTATGTTTTTCAACCTTCTGATAATTTATCTGCAATTGCAACAAAATTTGAATCAAACCAAAAATCATTGGTAGAAATCAATGGAGGAAAAGAAAATTTCAGTCCTTATGAAACAATTTTCATTCCAGTTTCTAAACTACCAATTTTCCAACAACCTACTGGTATTTCTCCTGTTTCACAACCTACTGGTATTTCTCCTGTTTCTGATAATCCAAGAAGTAGTGTGAGAAAAGGAGCTGTTGTTGGATTATCAATTGGATTAGGAATTACAGTTTTTATGTTAATTCTATTGATTTCAATTATGGGTTTTAGATTTTACAAAGAAAAGAATGAAGATAAGAAAGTGAACAAGTATCAGTTTGGGAAAGGGGAATCATTTGATGAAGAGAATTTAATGGCTGATGTTTCAGATTGTTTGGATAAGTATAGAGTTTATGGAATTCAAGATTTGAAAGAAGCAACTGCTGGGTTCTCACAAAGTTCTTTGATTCATGGGTCTGTGTACAAAGGATGCATTGGTGGAGAATTCTATGCCATCAAAAGGATGAAATGGAATGCTTGTGAAGAGCTCAAGATCTTACAGAAGGTAAAACTTATTTTATTTTGTTAATAATTTTCTGTATTAGTTAGTTTAATAATCAAGTTTGTCGATAGAAGCAAATCCAGGGTAATACTTATTAGATTTGATTAAAGAAGCCTGGAAAAATTAGTCAAGTATTATGGGAAGTTGTTCATTATACCTTAGAATAGAATTATACTACCAGAGCACTTTAATCTAGCTCTTGGTACATACATGGGAGCCTGTGTTTTCACCATGGCGTGTGCATATCTACTAGTACTAGTACTAGGAAGGAACTGTTCATAAGAAGTGAATCATAACTGAGCTGAAACTCCACGACATGTACATAACTGGGCATATTTAGTACAGTAGAAACTAAAATACTTGGTCTTTACCGATATGGACAAAGTCAGCCGCCTCAAACTCACGTCGCATCCTTTGTCCCATTAGCAAACGACGGTCAATTTCGAATTTCTTTTTGATATTTAAATCCTGTACCAATGTTTCCATTTTATCCGGCTAAAGAACTAGCTAGACCCTTGGAATACAGCATCAAGAAAACTGTGGACTAGTATCCTTAGAATATGCTTTGAGTTGATGGAGGGAGGTCAGTCAATCAAAAGGCATGAAAATTGAAAATGGTGATTTCGTAGGCAAGAAAATTTCGGTACAGATGAGTTTACAATAGGCCAGGTTAAGATGGATTAAGACTGTTCCATTTCATGATAACTGTGATTTTTCAAAAGCTTTACATTTGACTCATTCAGATGCTTATAGTTTTCTTTGTATGATATGATTAAGCTATTGCAAATGTCTCATTCTAATACTAAGTAAATGTTAAGATTAGGTGAAATGAACACTTTCCATCTTATTCTAATGGAGTGTTTTTATTTGGAAACGTATTTCTATTTCGATCAAGTCGCGGTCAAGTGTAGTAGTTTACATGAACTGTTGGAATAAATAAATTAAAAACGAAGAAATAATTGGTATTCCGTAGTTTTGTCTCATTATGTGTTATTTGTCTCTGATTAAGATCCTTTTTTCCTTGGGTGATATGTGTCTTTCTGTTTGTAAGCAAAAAGGTCTCAATATGTTTAGATATTTAGAATGCATTGAACTATAGACTACAGAATTGAGCGTCAGCACAATGAACCTTTGTCAAAACTGCACATCTTCAAGTTCTTCCACCTTTTTGGACTCCAATTTCGTCTATACTTTGGTCATACATGTTAGACAACAATTGGAATTTAACCTTTAGGCTCAAAGGTTCTGCTGCATTATCTTCTTGCTTGAGCCCTAATTTTATAGAAGCTCAATCGACAGATAAATGAGTAAGGCTCCTTGCTTTTAGGCCGTTAGAATGACATAAACAGGTCAGTCTTAGTAGGCACCAGACCCTAGACTTATAGGCTTCATTGATGTATTTTGATTGAACTTTGTTCCATAGTTCATGTATGCTAAGCCAGCTTATTGGTTTGTCTTTGCAATTGTTTGGGTGATAACTAATATCTGTTTGTTACTGTTTAATGATGTTGTCTAAATATATATTTTTTCTGAATAAAGGTAAACCATGGGAATTTGGTGAAGCTTGAGGGTTTCTGTATAGATCCTCAGGACGACAACTGTTATCTCATATATGAGTTCGTCGATAATGGTTCTCTTCATTCATGGCTTCACGGGGAATCTAATGGCGTGTCAAAAAAGAAACTTGATTGGAAAACAAGGTTAAGAATCGCCATCGATGTTGCAAACGGTCTCCAGTATATCCATGAGCACACTAGGCCGACAGTAGTACATAAAGACATAAAGACTAGCAACATTCTACTAGACGGAAATATGAGAGCCAAGATCGCTAACTTTGGTCTTGCTAAATCTGGCTGTAATGCCATCACTATGAACATTGTTGGAACCCAAGGTTATATTGCCCCGGAATATCTAGAAGACGGAATTGTAACAACAAAAATGGATGTTTTTGCATTTGGGATAGTTTTACTTGAGATAATTTCAGGCAAGGAAGCTATTGATGAAGCAGGGAAGGTCTTATGGACCAATGCACATACACTTTTAGAGGGAAAAGAAGACGAGAAACATGAGAGGTTAAAGAGATGGATGGATTTGGCTCTTGTTAATGGGGAATCTTGCATGTTAGAGAGCATCACGAACGTAATTGCAGTTGCAGCTGCTTGTTTGCAACGAGAAGCTTCTCGAAGACCGAGTATGGTAGAAGTTGTTTATACACTATCTAAGAGTGATGATTTGTATATAGATTTCTCAGAGGATGGATTATCTGTAACTCCAGTTTTAGCTAGATGATACTGAAAATTATATGTCACGTCCGAATTTTACCTCTGGTGTAAATTATTTCTCGACTGGAAGAAATTTTGTGGAATTTTGATACCCACAACTTGGGGATACTATCTAGTCTAGCTAATAAACGGACACTGTTTATGCTTGTATGTTTGTCTTTATACAAAGATACAACTTCACTAAATTTATTCAAGATATAACCCCAAAGCTGTCACTATCCATCCACAAAAAACCCACCAAAATAAAAGTAACACAAAAATCTCAAAAAACAAAATTTTGATGAAATCTCATAGAATTTGACGAAACCAATTTTTGGTTTCATCATAAAATTTGATGAAACCAATTTTGAAATTTGGGATTCTTGTATCAATATTTTAAAGTTTTGGGTTTTTGTATCAATTTAGTTTAAGATGGAGTTTTAATGAGTCCCAACATTTGAGTTGAATTTTTGTACCACAAATTTGGTCACCTTGGATTTTTATGACTAGTTTTGATTTATTTGTGCTTGTATTTTTGTCCTTATACATGGATGCAACTTCGCTAAATTTATTTATCAGACATGCACAAATAAAAAAAGAAAGGTCCATGGTAGGCTTCTAAAAGGTCCTAAAAATTATCCCCGGCAGCGGCGCCAAAAACTTGGTGGACCCGGGAAAGCGTGAAAATTAAGCGCAATAAAAACGGGCCTACAGTAATACCGCAAGTGCACGGTCGTCAGTTGTAGCTCGTGCAAGTACGGGTCGATCCACAGAGACTGGGTGTGTTTGGGAGTTTCTAGCTATTTTAGGTTCTAATTTGCTATTGGGCTTTGGTTTTGGAATGGTCTTGGATTCAGTTGGCTTTGATGAATTGCTTTGGGCCTTTGAGTTCTTTGGGAATGAACTGGGCCTTTGGCTTTTTAGCTATGAACTTGGGCTTTTAACCTTTGGAATTGCACTGGGCCTTGTAACAGTGAACTGGGCCTTTGATTTTGAATTTGGGCTTGGGCTCAGTGTAGTACAGATGGACTGAACTGAACCTTGGGCACCCTAACAGTGATCTAGGCTTTTGCTTCACCCTAGCAATGAGCTGGGCTTTTGGGCTTTGCTTTTGACCTGAGAGTAACTAGGCCTTTGGAGTTAACTGTGGACTGAGCCTTGGAGAGGAAGCAGCAGCAGCAGTGGTGGCTTCTGCAGCAGCAGAAGCAGTGCACAGCAGCAGGGGAAGCAGTGCACAGCAGCAGATGCAAAGAGGAAGGAAAGCAGCAGCTGCAGCAGCAGCAGTGGAAGGGAGGCAGCAACAGCAGCACAAGCAGTGGAAGGGAGCTGCAAGAGGCAGCAAGCCAAGGGGAAGAAAACAGTGGGGCAATAATACAGAGGCAGTTAGCCTAAGTCAAAGACAATGGAGAAAATTTACAATGGAAGCAACACAGGGCAACACAGGGCAAAAGCAACACAGGGCAAAAAGATGAAAATTTACAATGGCAAAAGCAAACAGCACAAAACAATGATGATGGTGAAGGTGATAATGGCATAAAGAATAACAAAGAGATAAACCAAGGCCTAAGCCAAGGGCAGGGGAGATGTTTGCAACTGTGGCTAAGCTAAGGCTTAGAGTCCACCCTTGTGACCTAGCCAGATAGTGTAGTTCTAGGTTGAATTGAACATCCTATGCATACAAATGGAATGGAAAGAGAATTAGCTTGCTATGAGCACTAATTTCTCCCATTGCTCAATCAAAACAATGCATCCTAAGCATACAAATGGAATGGAAAGAGAATTAGCTTGCTATGAGCACTAATTTCTCCCATTGCTCAATCAAAACAATGCATCCTAAGGCTCTAACCTAGCATTCCACTATCTAACAGTCCACTAAAGCTTCATCTGAGCCTCAGCAGTGAACTTAGAACATGAGAAAACAAATGGAACAACACATGATTGACAGGAATTGCACAACATTTAAACTAACAAACATGAACATCAACAGGAAATTAAAACAGGGAAAGAAATTAAACACATGAACATTACATAGAACATGAACATTACACAAAACATTAACCAAACATAGAACATCACATTAACCAAACATAGAACATTACACAAAACAGAACATGAATATATGCAGAATATCAAAGTTCTGGACACTGGCTATTCCAGCATAATCCAATTTCACACCCACAGTCCCCTTTTTATACCCAGACACCCAAATTAGGGTTTACAGAAAAATTCCCCCAAATCCCCAAATTGAACAGTGACAAAATTAGGGTTTATAGGAATTTGGGAAAAACTCACCATACCCTCTGAATTCGTTGTCTCCTCTGCAATTGAGCGCTGACCCATGCTTGTACTTCTCCTCCTCTGCTAATCTTCTACTCGAACGCTGCTCCAATTTCATTCTTCTCTCCACTGTGAAACCCTAGCTATGTTTGTCTTCTTGGTAGCATCAAAAATTAATGCTAAGAACAAGACAGACACGACTAGGGAAGAGGTAGGTGATGGTGGTGGTGTCCTTGTGGTCGTGGTGGAGATGGAAGAGAGGCAGGAGCAGAGCTCGACTGCAACTGTCGGGGGAAGAAGAAAGATTTTGGGGGAAGTGAGTTTTGGGGAAGAAGAAGGTGGGTGTTTGTTTTGGGTCGATGGTTTTGGATGCTAGGGTGTGAAGCGGGGATAGCGCGGTTTGATGATCTGCGACAAGGAGCGATGGATGGGAAGATGGTAGGTGGATCCAACGGCGATACAGAGGTAAGCGTGGAGCGACCGTCGGATGAAGGGATGTAGCAAAACGGACGACCCAAGATGGAGATGGGCGTTGCGATGTAAAGCGGGGGCTTCGGAGTTTGATGTGCGATGATGGAGCGACCGTAGGATGCTGAGATGCTTCGATCTGACGGCTGAAATCCGAGACGGGCTTGGATATAGAAAATGGGTTTGGGTAAGGGTTTTGGGCCTTGGGTATGCCAAGCCCATATCTTCTTTAAGGACAATTCTTCTTCTTCAAGCCCACTCTAGCCTTTTGGTCTTGTGCACAACATTCTTCGCGGCTTCCTTGTGTAATTCCTCCCGGCTTTTCACTACTTTTCTGCTCTTTTCCGCTCTTCTATTCATCCAAACTTTATTTATTACCTAAAAATGCAAAATTAAGTAAGAAAAATATTTATTCTTGAAAACAATGAAAATACAGAATATGGGATAAAATGTAGAATTACTGCACAAAAGATGAATTAAATGCCAACAAAAAGGGATAAATATATACAATATTTGGCACTCATCAAATACCCCCAAACCTGAATTTTACTTGTCCTCAAGTAAAACAAAACTAAGGAAATCCTAACTATACCACTGTCGCTGGTCTCTCGAATGCATTTAGCGTATGCACTAAGCCTTTTAAACCACTAAGTGTCCCTAGTGGACGAGTTGAAGTCTCGTGAAGGTTTACCAGAGGTGTACCTACAAAACCTAAGGACAAAATATGAGCTCAGATTCCATCAAATGTGACATGTGCAAGTCAGTTAAGCTCACAGCAAAATGGAGATGTCAATCTAGCTATCGAAGGCACAATCCTAGCACTGATAACAAAAAAAGACATGTGATAAGAGTGTAAAGTGTATCTACACATGTGTAAAGAAAGATCTGAAGTTATGACTACTAATCACCAAGAGATAGTTTCTCAGGCTAAGAACCAAGGTCGAAATCTAGCTAGCTGTCCGGACTTTACGAGAATTGTGAATGAGTTGGAGGTATTTCACAATTACTCGCGTTGTACATCAATGGCATACACCCTCCTTGCTTATTACAATGAAACAACAAAATGACTATTTACATGACTCTTATTTACATTGACTATTCTCTTTTTATTTTTGGAACAAGAGATGATGGAATTGATAAATACTTGATTTTTTTTGTATTTTTCTGATATATTTTTTTTTCTCTTTTTTTTTTTTTTTTTTTTTTTTGCAAAAGAAAACACTTTTGATACAAATACAAAAGGAAACAAAAAATTACATGACACTTTGCAAGAGGTAGCCCTTTTTGATGCACCCAGTTAAATTCGATGGTTGTTTTTCTTAATGTAACCTCCACCTTCTATCCCAACCAACCAAAGAACAAGCTAGTCAAGTTTCGTTCAGTATTCTAAAGTGATTGGCAATCGTAACTTCCTATCAAACACCTTGAAGATCGAGGCCATACATGTATTGGTAGATCGTGCGCGTGCAAATTTCTTATCACTATGTGAATTGTGCTAGAATCAGGGTGCCTAAATATCTAGACTAAGACTCATAATAATTACATATTTGCACAAGAGTCAACATTTCAAGGTAAATGAGCTCCATTTTTTATGTTTTTTTCAATTTTTAATTTTTTATTTTGATTTTTCAATTTTTTTGGAATTTTTCAATTTTTTTCAAAAAGATGGAGTTTTGTTTTCAATTATGGCATATTATCGTGGTATCTACTCTATACCCCCAAACCTAAACTAAACATTGTCCTCAATGTTTCAAAATATGGAAAGAATTAAAATGCAACATATGGAAAGGGACATGCTGAGTAGAGTAAAAGGAGAGAGAATACCCGATTTCGGCGAAAGCAGAATTAAAACTCCGTTATTCAAGGCAAACAATCCAACATATTTCAGCCGAGATCATATTGGATTAGCAAAATATATACAAAAGGAACAAAAGGGTTTTTAAGAAATTTTATCTACTGGATTATATACAAAAAAATTCACCATACACTAACAATCTAAAGAGTTGAGGATCAACCCAAAAGACAAAGTGTAAAGGTTTCAACAGCTTCACACAATAATAATATGATAGGCATGCAAGTGAAGCTGTGAAACAAAATGAGCTACCCCAAAACCTGGATTTTACAGAAGATATAATTTTGAAAACAAAATCGCGCAGTTTTGGGGGTTCATCATGCACAAGGTCTAGCTCAAAGTGAACTGTGCTAGGGACGGGCAAACATGCAATTTCCAACTGTGGTTCCTCAAAGATATTATACTTAGATGCAAAATAGTCCAAGAGGACTTGGGAAGCACACAGTTCCATTCCTAGATTAGGGACTCTCAGAAAAGTCGGTTTGACAATATGGGTACAAACCAAATCTAGGTTGGGTGGAAGGCCATCAGATTGTGACTTAGGTAGAAGAATAGGCATATCATTATCAATCAAATCAAAATCTCCTAACTCATCTACACATGTCACATCATGCTCACAATCATCAATCAAATTGGCAAGATCACAATCAGAATCCTCAACATCATCAACAGATTGATTCTCGTGTATCGGCACATTAGGGGAAACATCACATGGAATACTAGAAGAAATATCATGCATTAAGGTCAGGGCAGAGAAGCCTAATGTATTTGAACCCAAAGGTTCCATAACATTTTCAGTATAGACATGTTCTTCTAACATAACATCATAATCATCATCATCATCATGATAGGGATTTTGCAATCTAGGATAATTTTCAATCCTAAGGTCGGAGCTATTACAAGAATAAAACTCTAATTCATGGGGGTGACTCATATCATGTGGTGTTGTTCCTGTTTCCCTAACGGATTCCCATTGATGGGTTTTCTCTGCAATCTCGGCTAAAAAATTCCATGCATCATCCACAGATTTATCAATAAACTCACCATTACACATAGACTCAACCATGGTTCGAGATTTAAAGTCTAGTCCCTCATAGAGGATGACGACAAGTCTCCACTTCTCAAATCCATGGTGCGGACATTCACTCAACAAATCATTAAAACGTTCAAAATAGTGAAAAACAGTTTCCTCATCCAATTGGACAAAACAATTGATACTTTGACGAATAGCGATGGTCCTATGATGTGGAAAGAATTTTTTGAAAAATAGATCTGTGAATTGTTCCCAAGTGGTGATTGATTGTGGTCTCAAACCGTAAAACCATGTTTTGGCCCTTTCCTTTAGAGAAAATGTAAACAAACGCAATTTCAGAGAGTCTTCGGACATATGATCAGGTTGCATAGTCCGACAAATTTGTTCAAACTCTCTTACATGAGTATAGGGCTTCTCAGAATCGAACCCTCGAAATATAGGAAGTATTTGTATCATGCTTGCATTTATTTTAAAAGGGTTATTGGTTTGAGGTAATACAATACATGATAATGGAATTTTTATTGACGGATACATGTATTCATGGAGAGCACGAGGTTGGCCCATTTTGAAAAGACACAAAGCCCACTATTTGGTTTTAATGGGTTTTCAAAAATTTGGTTTTTAATGGGATAAGGAGAAAGAAGAAAAATTTGGTTGTTAATGTGGGAGCAAAATAAAATTTGGTTTTAGAATTTGGGAGCAAGTAAATTTTTTTTTTTTTTTTAAAAAAAAAAAGAAAATAAAATTTGGTTTTTGAATGGGAGCAAGCCCACTGTTGGTTTTGTGTTTGCTTTGGCTCAGCTAGGTTGAAAACTTTTGGTGGAACTGAGTCCAAAATCTCGGCCTAGAATTTGGGGTACTCGGCCCACTAACGAGTTCAACTAGCGTGATCGGTTACAAGCTTAGCTGGGTTTAAAAACCCAGAATACAAAATACAAGTCCAAATTAAACAAGCTCACAAAAATTAAATACAAGCCCACAAATTAAACAAACAAGCCCACAAATAAATTATTACAAACCCAACAGAAAATAAGAGAAGCCCAAAAATTGGCTTTAATATTACAAGCCCACAATTAAAAAAAATTGGAAGCCCACAATTCGGGTTCTCTTAAATGGGTTACCTTTTAAGCACAGCCCAGCTGCTCTGATATTGTTGCAAAAACCCAGTTGGGCTTTGGTTCTTTTCCTTGGTGGCGTCCCAGCAGAGGAAAAACAGGTTCAGAACAGCAGGTCCAACAGCAAATGAAGTGAAGCAGATGCAGATGCAAATGCTATGCAGTGAAATGCAAAAATAGCTAATAAAACTACAAGAAAAACACAGCACCAATCCCCTGCAACGGCGCCAAAAACTTGGTAGGCTTCTAAAAGGTCCTAAAAATTATCCCCGGCAGCGGCGCCAAAAACTTGGTGGACCCGGGAAAGCGTGAAAATTAAGCGCAATAAAAACGGGCCTACAGTAATACCGCAAGTGCACGGTCGTCAGTTGTAGCTCGTGCAAGTACGGGTCGATCCACAGAGACTAGGTGTGTTTGGGAGTTTCTAGCTATTTCGGGTTCTAATTTGCTATTGGGCTTTGGTTTTGGAATGGTCTTGGATTCAGTTGGCTTTGATGAATTGCTTTGGGCATTTGAGTTCTTTGGGAATGAACTGGGCCTTTGGATTTTTAGCTATGAACTTGGGCTTTTAACCTTTGGAATTGCACTGGGCCTTTGATTTTGAATTTGGGCTTGGGCTCAGTGTAGTACAGATGGACTGAACTGAACCTTGGGCACCCTAACAGTGATCTGGGCTTTTGCTTCACCCTAGCAATGAGATGGGCTTTTGGGCTTTGCTTTTGACCTGAGAGTAACTAGGCCTTTGGAGTTAACTGTGGACTGAGCCTTGGAGAGGAAGCAGCAGCAGCAGTGGTGGCTTCTGCAGCAGCAGAAGCAGTGCACAGCAGCAGGGGAAGCAGTGCACAACAGCAGATGCAAAGAGGAAGGAAAGCAGCAGCTGCAGCAGCAGCAGTGGAAGGGAGGCAGCAACAGCAGCACAAGCAGTGGAAGGGAGCTGCAAGAGGCAGCAAGCCAAGGAGAAGAAAACAGTGGGGCAATAATACAGAGGCAGTTAGCCTAAGTCAAAGACAATGGAGAAAATTTACAATGGAAGCAACACAGGGCAAAAGCAACACAGGGCAAAAAGATGAAAATTTACAATGGCAAAAGCAAACAGCACAAAACAATGATGATGGTGAAGGTGATAATGGAAGAATAACAAAGAGATAAACCAAGGCCTAAGCCAAGGGCAGGGGAGATGTTTGCAGCTGTGGCTAAGCTAAGGCTTAGAGTCCACCCTTGTGACCTAGCCAGATAGTGTAGTTCTAGGTTGAATTGAACATCCTATGCATACAAATGGAATGGAAAGAGAATTAGCTTGCTATGAGCACTAATTTCTCCCATTGCTCAATCAAAACAATGCATCCTAAGCATACAAATGGAATGGAAAGAGAATTAGCTTGCTATGAGCACTAATTTCTCCCATTGCTCAATCAAAACAATGCATCCTAAGGCTCTAACCTAGCATTCCACTATCTAACAGTCCACTAAAGCTTCATCTGAGCCTCAGCAGTGAACTCAGAACATGAGAAAACAAATGGAACAACACATGATTGACAGGAATTGCACAACATTTAAACTAACAAACATGAACATCAACAGGAAATTAAAACAGGGAAAGAAATTAAACACATGAACATTACATAGAACATGAACATTACACAAAACATTAACCAAACATAGAACATCACATTAACCAAACATAGAACATTACACAAAACAGAACATGAATATATGCAGAACATCAAAGTTCTGGACACTGGCTATTCCAGCATAAGCCAATTTCACACCCACAGTCCCCTTTTTATACCCAGACACCCAAATTAGGGTTTACAGAAAAATTCCCCCAAATCCCCAAATTGAACAGTGACAAAATTAGGGTTTATAGGAATTTGGGAAAAACTCACCATACCCTCTGAATTCGTTGTCTCCTCTGCAATTGAGCGCTGACCCATGCTTGTACTTCTCCTCCTCTGCTAATCTTCTACTCGAACGCTGCTCCAATTTCATTCTTCTCTCCACTGTGAAACCCTAGCTATGTTTGTCTTCTTGGTAGCATCAAAAATTAATGCTAAGAACAAGACAGACACGACTAGGGAAGAGGTAGGTGATGGTGGTGGTGTCCTTGTGGTCGTGGTGGAGATGGAAGAGAGGCAGGAGCAGAGCTCGACTGCAACTGTCGGGGGAAGAAGAAAGATTTTGGGGGAAGTGAGTTTTGGGGAAGAAGAAGGTGGGTGTTTGTTTTGGGTCGATGGTTTTGGATGCTAGGGTGTGAAGCGGGGATAGCGCGGTTTGATGATCTGCGACAAGGAGCGATGGATGGGAAGATGGTAGGTGGATCCAACGGCGATACAGAGGTAAGCGTGGAGCGACCGTCGGATGAAGGGATGTAGCAAAACGGACGACCCAAGATGGAGATGGGCGTTGCGATGTAAAGCGGGGGCTTCGGAGTTTGATGTGCGATGATGGAGCGACCGTAGGATGCTGAGATGCTTCGATCTGACGGCTGAAATCCGAGACGGGCTTGGATATAGAAAATGGGTTTGGGTAAGGGTTTTGGGCCTTGGGTATGCCAAGCCCATATCTTCTTTAATGACAATTCTTCTTCTTCAAGCCCACTCTAGCCTTTTGGTCTTGTGCACAACATTCTTCGCGGCTTCCTTGTGTAATTCCTCCCGGCTTTTCACTACTTTTCTGCTCTTTTCCGCTCTTCTATTCATCCAAACTTTATTTATTACCTAAAAATGCAAAATTAAGTAAGAAAAATATTTATTCTTGAAAACAATGAAAATACAGAATATGGGATAAAATGTAGAATTACTGCACAAAAGATGAATTAAATGCCAACAAAAAGGGATAAATATATACAATATTTGGCACTCATCAGTCCACGCAAAAACAATAATGGAAATTTCTTCACGGTTCCTTGATTTTAGAAGTGGGATTTCTCAAGGGTCACTCACTTTTTTTTTCTTTTTTCTTTTTTTGAGCTTATTTCATTAGTGATTGTTGACGTTGTTGTCTTTTGCCAAAAGACTACGGATGATAAGCGAGAAATTCTCAGAGTATTCTACTGCAGTAGCAGTTTCCCTAACAGTTTTGGCTATATAATCTGCCAAACAAAAGTAAAATTACAATAATCAAACTCTGAAAATGTTTAATCTCTTTTAAGATGTTCATGTTCTCCCATTGGATACGCAAATAGTCCTCAATGATGGATTAAATGATCAACTTAGCATCAACTTCTATGTGAATCTTGGTGAGTTGCTCTTCTGACGCCCAAACCCTAGTTTCACGTACATCCATGCATTCCCCAGCTTCTCCACTCAAAGTTCCATTTGAATAACTTCCTCTAATCCGTTCGCAGTTACCTACATGATCTCGTGGGATGACACCAGTACCCAGTTGGTTAGTATGAGGATCAAAAGATGCATCAGTGTTCAATTTAAGTATGCATGTAACATGCGGTTTTCATTGTGAAATGCTAGAGAGGTTGATGTTAGTGTTATTGCTGACAGATTCATGTATATGGGAATTAAGATGGTAAAGCATTCTATGCAATGTATTATGAGGGTTCAGTTTAACTCTCTGAAAGATGCACTCGCATCTATCCTTCCATAAAATCCATACTCCAATCATTAGAGAGTAGAGCCATTTATATCAGATGAGTCATTGTTTTGTGCAAACCAGCTGGTGATCCATTCAGATACGCTGTTACAAGAAGTTCCGACATTATCGATTTAAATTGATAACCCTCCAGATTGCTCGAACATGTCTGCAGTCAAATAGAAGATGCTCAATAGTTTCTTCCTCATGTCCACAAATTTCACAATGAGTTTCGATATTGTTGTTGTAGACTGCTAGCTTGTACCTTGTGGGGTGTAACTCGTGAATGCATTTCCAGGAAAATAGTTTGGTTCGAGGAGCAGTGCTGCACTTCTAGAAAGTGTTCCAGACTGAAGTTTGAAGGGGTGGACATAATAAGGGTGGTTTAATCCATTTCTCTAAGTTTTCTATTTTCGGATAAAAAAAAGGACTCATACTTCTGATGCAGCTTGTACGTGGATACAAACCCTAGAGTAGACGTGTCCTGCCCAACATTACGTACCATATACATTGGAAAAGTAGCCTTTCCCACCTGCCCTCCCTTATCATGTGTAGATGTAAAAAGTTATACAACTACATCCAATAATCAACATGAAATGGTAGCACTGTAAGCAAGTAAGAGATCCATAAAAACACAATAAATACGTGGTTCGGCATGATTACCTATGTCCACGAGGGTGAAAGGATGATCTTATTACTTTTCTCAAGGTTACGAGGATGAATGCTCTCAATGATATGCTATCTCTCCTCTTACTCACTTACAACTTACTTTCCTTTCTCTCAATACAAGGGTCTATATTTATAGGCTGAAGTGTTTATACAATGAGACTATCGTGTTGGTCGTGTTCTATCTTTCTTGATGATATTTATCGGGTGTGTATCTTAGCTCCCTCCCAATATCTGGTCTTCAATCCTGCTTTCTTCTGAGAGATGAGTCTTCCGATATGATTTGTGTGTCGTGATCATGCCTTTACCCGATGTTGATTATCCATTTGTAGCTTGATCCGATGTCGTATTTCCACCTGAACCGAGTACCTTCCCTCCTGCTTCGGGGCCCACATTGACTTGACTCTTTTGTTCTTCCCTCGTGCCTTGTCAGTGCATTTAATGCCTTGATTTCCGATAAACGTCTCTCCACCACATCCGTCTCTCCACTTTACACGTGCCTCTCCCACATGCGCTTGGTAGATGTCTCTTTTCTTGTGCCCATGTCATAGAGGATGATTTTGTGCTTCACCCCGCTTCTTCCTTGGTAGGTCGTCGTCCGAGATCATGCCACGTACGCTTGCATGTTATTTGCTACTACATTTATGCCCCTTCTTCCACTCGTGTGCTCGGCACGAGGGGAAGAAACTGTTTCGCCTTCCACGGTTCTTGGCATGCCGTGTATTCCGCTCAACCGTCTCCCATTATCTCCCCCTTTATGACCCATTACCTCCTTCACCGTTTGTAACCGCCTGGGCTATAAATGCAAGTGATAAACCCTTGGATTTTTATTCTTTCGTTTTATCCTTCTCTCCTCACTTAAGAACCAACATTCTATGCAACTTCCACCTTGGCAAATCTCCTTCCTTCTGTTATTCTTTCAATCTTCTTGTCCTCTACCATTATTTTAGTTCTCCTGCTGCTTTTGTTGTGTTGTTTCTACCGACCCTGTCCTTTGTCGCCTTCATCACCCTCAACGCTATCAATTTTAGATTCTCACTGTTTTTAACGGCTTCTTCATCTCCTTCTATGACATAGAAATGGTGCGTTACACATTTTTTGATGATAGTATTCATATAGATTCGTTGTTTTTCGTTGATAGTCCCTCCCTTCACGATTATCGAGCTCTTGATTGGATTTTTTCTGATGACTCTTCCACTTTTATGTGTATGGTTGAGAAGAGATCCCAGAGGAACCTTACTGATGCTCAATTTATCAATAAATTGAAGGATGATTACAACCTTCACAATTATAATATTCGGATTGTGTCGGGTCAGAAAGGATCATTGAAGAAGTAGGATGTTGAAAAACTTTCTCATTCTTCTGAGGAGACTATCATTACTAAGGGCCAGCTCGATCTCGGATTGCGTCTTCCGTTATACTACCCGATCCGACCCTTTTCCTACGAGGTTCTGTCTCAGCTTCACCCTTCTTGGGCCTTGGCTCAATGGAACGAAAACACATTTCGTCTTATGGCATAGTGGCAAAGACATGGAAGGGGTGAGTGTTCCAAGACCCCTTGGTCGACATACGATCCTTCTCACGCGAGGAAATATACTTCGACCATCTTCCTAGGGAATTATCGAAGTGAAACTGCCTCTCTTGGTAATCTGGCTGGTTTTGCTGCTAGTCCTCATCATAATAAGGTTCCTACCAATAAATTTGAAAATTTTATGCTGGATGAAGATCCCGAGGGTGGTTGAAATACCAACAAGCATGCTCGTCACACCTGGGATTCTGTTTGGGATCGAGTCCCTCTTGTTATTCGTGGTCCCATCTTAAGTGGCAGGATTCCTCCTCCCTATTTCCCTGCTGAGCCTTATCAGTTCTGGATAGTTAACGCCGATTAGGTATGACTGTCTTTATTGGGTCTTCTTTCTCCGGGTCTTTATCTTCGGGTAGCGGCAATTTTCAAAGACCTTTGTTTTTGCATCCCAAGACTCAATATACTCAGCCCAAGACTCAAAATACTCGGAAGAGAGGTTCTGGCGCTAGGACTGAGGAAGACCAGTGAAGGTAACAAATATATTGCTCTATCCTCAGTACGTGCACTTTCCCCTATTTGTTGTCTTTAATGGGTCTGACGATGTTATTTTTACAAAAGTCCAAGACCGGGGAGGATGATGTGGAAGGCTCTCTTGGGAAAGATGGTGAAGATTTAGACGATCGTCTTCCATTATCGTGATTTATACCAAAAAAGTTGGTCAATAAGAAGAATTTTGATGCCTCATCTGCCGTTGTAGGTGATCATTCAGAGGGTAGTGCCAAAGGAGCTAAGGGTTACAAGACTGCCCCAGGGAAGAACGTGCCTCCGTCGTCTAAGGAGGCCTCCTCTGGCAAAGGAACTGTCCTTCCTCATACCAATGTGGTTGTGGTGATTTCAGATGATGATAGTGAAAACGATGAATTCTTTAGTTCGAACACTGAGGCTGAAGGGTCGGGTGGAGGTGATGAAAAGAAAGAAGCCGAGATCCCTGCTCCCGAAGAGAACATTCATATTCTCCCTCGAGATGAGGTAGTGGAGAATTTGGAGAGGATTTCCTCTAACCAAGGTACGGTTGGTGCCTCTGTCTTCACACACCCGAGTGCTGCTTGTGACTCTTTGGGGGCTCTTGCCTCTTCTAGATTCAGCTCTCTTTCCGATGAGGATATGCTAAAGGTTGTACCCCTGTATGGTCCTGCCATGAGGGATTCCCTCGATATTATGATGAAATTCACTGCCTTGGTCATATAGTTGCTTTACTTATTCTCTTATTATAGTTATCTAACCCGATTTGTTTTCAGGCCGAGAATCAAAGGCTTCTCGAAGCGGCAATTCGTCAGAAGGAATATGAGGAGATGTCGCGTCTCAGGACCCAGCTGCAAGGAGAGCAGGAGCGTGTTCAGGAGCTTGAGAGGCAGCTAAATGAAGCTAAAAGTATGTTGTGTTGTTCCTTCGTTTTTTTGATTGATGGGATAGTGCCAATATCCAGAGTCTAGTGTTGTCTTATAGCCAAAATATCTAGCATAGAAAAGGACTCAGCCTCCGAATATCGTCGTTTGTCTATGAAATTGAAGGTCGAAGAAGGCCATGTTGCCACGCTTCAATAGAAGATTTATAACAAGGATGATAAAATAGATCGCCAAGCTACTGAGATTAAAGGGCTCCGAGCCGAATTATCGCGGTATCAAAGGTTTAAGTATGTACCCGAGGAAATAGACAATCTCTGAGCCGAGTTGTCCAGACTTCAAAGGGTTGCTGTTGATAGACTAGTGCTAGCCAAAAATTTAGAGGGCCGGTGCAATTCTCTCCATTTCCAGAATAGGGACCTTCACTCCGATCGTTGACGTCTCTCCCGATTAAAATATGAGGCTGAGACTAGTGTCCACCAACTAGGGGATAGGTTTCGTGTACTTGATCAAACTAGTCGGGACTTGGAGTGGACTCAGATCCAGTTTTCGGGTCTTCAAGCTGCTCACCATCGTCAGCAAGCTTCATGGAGCGAGCATAAGAAACATTGCCCTTCCAATGAATTCAATGAGCAGCAATATAACGAGTTGGTATTGAAGATGAGTGAAATTGAGATCAATCTTTCTAAGTCTGAAGAAACTATGAAATTAGTTTTACCCGGAGTTTCAGGTCTCTATGCATGGTTTATGCTTCTTGTTACTTCGCTTTACTATTTGCTCGGGTGATAACATGCGATTTTTTTGTTTCGTGCAGCTGAGAAAGGAAAATTAGGACTTGGGAGGATCAGGTTGTCCAACTACAGAAGAATGAGACTCTTATGAGCGCGAGCTTTCTGAGAAGGTCAAGGAGGGTGTGAAGGAGTTCATAACTATGAGGAAGGCCCAGATTGCCGCGATGGGTACGATCTCGGGCTCGGGTGCTCCCAAAGAATAGTTTGTTCCTTTTGTAGTGTTGTGTCACTATTTTTCCCCTTTTGCTCGGGCTGTAACTTTTGTTTCGTTTGAACGCCTTTAATCTTTTGGAAGATTTCTGTTACGGGATGCTGCATCACCAGTTGGTTGCTCCTTGCTGGGGTTTTCTACTATTGACAATATTTTACACTGTTTATTTGATGTTTGGTCGTTCATAACCCTTAGTATTTCACTTTCCTGCATTTCATAGTGTAATCAATATGTTAATGTAAATTCCATATCTGTCGATCTCACTCAACAGGGAGGGTCATCGGGCCCAATACCATATCCCTATCGAGGTATCTCATTACTGGTGCTTTGACCCAATGGAAGTGTATTAGGTCTTGCCTAAATTCTATGTCCCGATCATCCTGGGTTAGCCATCAATCGGCTATCCCTAATCAAGTGAGTATGGTCACTTGCGATGGGAGCGGTCCTCAGAAATTTTCACAGGACGCTCGATTATCAAGAACTCGTGTTATCAACCAGAACCCTTAGACTACCCTGACACTTGCACACTGCCACTTCCCCGAGTTCGAATATATCGTCGAGTGTAAGTCACCTCGGCACTTGCACACTGCCATCACCCCGAGTTCGAATGACAATTAGTCTCTTAAGTCATTTCTCTTGGTCATCTCTCATGGATGGTATAGAGTTCGAATGACATCGTATCATACCTGTGTTTTTACCTCTCATGGGTGGTATAGTTTCAAGTGGCCTGCGTTCCACGGTCTCTTTTCGGGAGTCCCGTTAGGTTTTAGTATCTTATACGCTCCTTCACCCACCTTTGACACAATAGTGTATGGTCCGCCCCATCTAGCTACCAACTTTCCACCCTTCTTATCTCGCTCGTTCTTGGGTTTTCCTTCAAGACCAATTGTCCCGGTGGAATTCCTTCAGTCGACTCTATTGTTATATCACGCTGCAGATGCCTTTGGTAGTTCTCTATTTTTTGTAATGCCATTTCTCTTGTTTCCTACAAGTCGTCGATCTTGGCTAGAATCTGGTCTGCCGATATGTTTCGTCTCCATGCCTCAGTTCTTCTTGTGGGTATCATCACATCTGTTGGAAGAATCGCCTCTGTTCCATATGTGAGCATAAAGGGTGAAAGGCATGTTGCTTCTCTTCCGGTTGTTCTATAGGCCCACAAAACATTATGTAGCTCTTCGCACCATTCTCCGTACTTCCCGTCCAACTTCTTTTTCAGATTCTATTGTTTTGTTCGTAATTTCGGCTTGCCCATTATTTTGGGGGTAAATGGGTGTAGTGTTGATCTTTCTGATTTGATGGGTGTTAAATAGGAGGTCGATATTCTTCCCTTGTAGCTGTTTTCCATTTTCCAACACGATAGCCGCTGGTATCTCGAAACGACATATAATATGCTCATAAATAAATCTGAACACATCCCTGTCCCGAATGTATCTCAATGCTGCTGCTTCAACCCATTTAGTAAAGTAGTCGGTTGTTACTATAAAGTACTTTCTATGTCCCGACCCGACATGTAAAGGCCCCACGATGTCTATGCCTCGTTTGGCAAAGGGCCAAGGAATCACTATTGAGTTCAAAGATACTGACGGAGCATGTATCTTTTTTCCAAACTTTTGACATTCATCACATATTTTGGACATGTGTTTTTCATGTAGGGCCAAAAGTATCCCATTGTCTTGGCTCTCGCCGATAAACTTCTTCCCGAGCTATGATTGCTTGCCCCACCATGGCGCAACTCATTTAGGATTGTATGTCCCTCTTTCTTTCCCATGCATTTTAGGAGTGGTCCCAAATATAATCGCATGTACAATATGCCGTCCCGGAGTTGATAGTTCCATGCTTTGCTTTTTGAAAAAGCGGGGGTCTAACAACCACACCCAATATTTCGCTTAGCAATCTGTATGGAAAAACTCCAATATACTTTCTAGACAAAAGTATATCAAAGAGTTAATATCTCAATCTCTCGATTTGATCTATACTCAAGCAAATAGAAATCTAAGAGTCTTTATCAAAGAGAGATAACTTGGATGGTACCAAATACCAATATCCAAGTGTCAATAAATTTAAATAAACAACCAAGAGGTCGGATATTCTAATTGATTGAACAACGCACAACCTGTATTATTTCAATTATATAAAAAAATATAACATGGAATAGAAATAACACAGACACCAGAATTTTGTTAATGAGGAAACCGCAAATGAAGAAAAACCCCGGGGCCTAGTCCAGATTGAACATACATCTGTATTAAGCCGCTACAGACACTATCTTACTTCAAACTAACTTCGGTTTGGACTGTAGTTGAACCCCAACCAATCTCACACTGATCCAAGGAACAATTATGCTCCTACGTCTCTGATCCCAGCAGCATACTACGTACTTGATTCCCTTAGCTGATCTCACCCACAACTAAGAGTTGCTACGACCCAAAGTCGAAGACTTTAATAAACAAATTTGTATCACACAGAAAAGTCTATGATAATAGATAAATCTGTCTCCCACGAATATACCTATGAGTTTTGTTCCTTCTTCTGATAAATCAAGGTGAACAGGAACCAATTGATAATCCAGACTTATATTTCCGAAGAACAGCCTAGTATTATCAATCACCTCACAATAGTCTTAATCGACGCAGCGAAAAAAGATATTGTGGAATCACAAACGACGAGACGAAGATGTTTGTGATTACTTTTTATCTTGCCTATCGGAGATACAAATCTCAAGCCGATTATTACAATTATACTCGTACAATAGAAACAGCAAGATCAGATCACACAACTACAAGAAAAGTAGTATCGTTCTGGATTCACAATCCCAATGAAGTATTTAAGTCGTTAACCCGGTTTGAGAAAAGAAAACCATAGGTTAAAGGAGAATCGACTCTAGCTTAGCACAACTAGTACCACACAGAATGTGTGGGGATTAGGTTTCCCAGTTGCTAGAGTTCTCCCTTATATAGTATTTCAAATCAGGGTTTGCAATCAATGTTAGCTTAGTAAAACAACATTCAATATTCACCGTTATATGAAAACCTGGTTAGATTCAAGCTAATATTTATCAACCGTAAGATCGAAAACATAGCTTGTTATACACAAATGAAATGCACGTTCCTGGGCTTGTGTAAATGTAACCAAACTTGTACATTAGTTGGTTCAACAATAGTTAACCAAATGGTTAGCCATATGATCACTTTCATATCAACCATATTCTTCTTCACCATAACTAGTTCAAATGACTCAAATGAACTAGTTAGAAAGTTGTTCAATTGTAAGGAAATCTTATGTACTACACAACACACAATTGAAGCAAAGACGATTTGATTCACATGAATCGGTTGATGAACTCTATAGCCACGGTTTGCACTTGCATTCCGTAGTTTACAAAGACAAGTTCACTAAACATCGTTTTAGACATAACCTACTCAAGTTCGCGGAATTATGTTCCCGGATGGAGTTCACAAACTGCAGCAGAAATTCTCGGGTTTGAGAATTCGCCAGTTCGCGGAATGGGTTCGCGGACTGAGTTCGTGGACTTAGCTCACGCACTACTCCGGTTCACTTGATCAACAAAGTTCGCAAACTTCGGTTCAAGCAATAAGGACTTATACAGATATGTGTTTCCACAACAATGCTTATATCCTCCAAATGGTTATATAGTCTAAACTCTCATTTTAATCATTAAAACATTCTCAGAGGACATTATATAGTTGTTATTCATAAAACATTTTTCGTTAGAGCAATTTTCAAAGTGATAGAAACATATCATGACTTTCGTCACTAAGTAAACATGAACTTGGATAAAGCGAAAGCTTTACCAACATATATTTCGAGAAATAGATAGGCGAGTTATACTCGGCTCGAAATACCAAATGTGTATAATCTAAGTCTATATAGCAAAACGACTTTTGTCTCAAGATAAGAGATAAATAGACTTTTGAGTGATAGATAAGTTCAAGTCTCCACATACCTTTTAGTCGATGAAGATCCACCAGTCCCTTGAGTAGTCCTTCGTCTTGTATGATGATTGCCATGGAGTTCTTGAGCTCAACTACACTTTCTATCCTAGTCTGAGACCTTAGCTATAGTAGACTAGAAATCAAAACTTATAGTTTTGATCACTAACATTGACAAACATTCTTGAGATAGCAAAGCATGCGAGTTCGACCGAGCAATGCTTTAACAATCTCCCCCTTTGTCAATTTTAGTGACAAAACTATCAATACATATGGAATACAAAAAATATATAAATAAACTTTTGTAGCTCCTATTCTACATGCCTAATCTTCAACATTACTTGAAATCTTCGTCACTTCCAAGTACTCCAATGATCCCAAAGGTTTTAAGTTTAGCATCACCGTTATTGAAAATTCGTAGCTATAACAACGAGAAAACAAGAGTTCTCAATCATTGTTATACAGTGTAATAATATCATTAAACAGTGTCAAAGTTCAATTGTATCACAACTTTAACAACAATACTATGGTGATATGTCACTCCCCCTTAGTCAATACTCCATCTCACATGGAAACCACTCCCCTTACATAATGATTCGAAAACCATATGTATTTGTAGTGTGAACTACATATTAATTCTCTCCCTTTTTATCAATAAAATTGACAAAGTTACAAGAATGAGATCCTAATGAAATTTCCGAAAGAGACATTTCATGACCAAAAGAAAGAATATATCATCTTATTTAGATGCAATCATAAAGCCGAAGCTAAATGCATTCATCAAGGAGTCTATTAAGATACAGGATAACCCCTAAAATATTCCACAGCCGCACTCCCCGCAAAGATTTGGCAATTAAGACTCTCCTCCATTATATGTCATTCCCGAAAGAATAACAAGAGCGACCTTAATTTCAAAAGAGAAAAGAAGGATTTCTTTGGACATAACAAATTACATACAAGTATGAATTTGAATCCAAAAAACTCAATTAAATTAATCATAAGAGAACCCGTGATTTACTTAATTGGAAATGCTCAACACAAGTAAACTTATGGAGACTTAAAAATACTCAATTAGATTAATCACAAGAATATCCATAATTAATTTAATCGAAATACACAACTAAAATAATCACAAAAGTAATCAATTTAATTGGTCATACTCGACATAAGAGAATCTATGGAGCAATGACTAAATTAATCATGAAAATAATCAACCCAGTCAAAAATGCTCAAACATAAGAAAACTTACGGAGTCATAACTAAATAACCAAACAAGATGATTAATTTAGTTCAAAATGCTCGACATAAAGTATCTCACGGAACAACAACAAAGCTAAATAATCAACTTGGTTGTTTAGTGCTCAACATAAGACACATTACGGAACCTCACAGTAATACATAAAATATGGATCAGGGAAGATCAATTACTGCGGAATACACAAGGATTCATTCTATTTTTCCATCACCATTTGCACAATGACATACAATAGACATAACCCTTGAAAACAAAATATTTTAACCTATCTTCTATCAGAAATTGACATAATAGGCTTAACTTTTGTATTTGTCAAAAGTCAATGCATTCTTTCATCAATACATACATATCAACTCATGAACGACTTTACTTTTGACAAAGTATGGGACAATCAAGTTCACGGGCGTAAACACACATATCCCATAACAATATTGCAATATATGAAATCATAAAGATTAATACTGCAAAAATCATCTTCCAAAAGACTTAGAATTTAAAAAAATAAATCTAAAAACATTGAAGATGAACATTGTTGGACATATCTATGCTTAATTGCTATTCCAAACTCCGGTAATCCTTCTCAAAAACAAGAATAAATTCTCATAAAAAGTTTGCTAGGCATCAAGACAAACTCGTAATGCATATGATTTATCCTTAGAGGGTAGAATCAATATTTTTGGCTCGGATTTATACCAAGAATAGCTATCAAAGGCGTATAAAAAGATTTTTCTTAACAAAGAAGAACATACAAATTTATTAATGGTCATGCACCATAGTTCACATAAAATGATTGTGAACATTCAAGAATCCCATAGTAATGCGTAATACTACCCATTCTTGAATTTCCTTCTTTGTGATTTACCAACAACATTCTTGTAAAAGCTACAAATTAGCTTATAAGAGTATTACTCCAAGAATCCAAGTGCCCAAGTCCAAGAGAAGTGGAACAAGTGCTACGAAACGGAGCAAACCACTCAAAAACAAGATAGAGGACAAATACCAATCTTAACTGATCCAAATTCATGGTTTTTCATCTCCATTTTGAAGAGAATTCAAAGAAAAAGATAATGCAAAAAGAATGAGGTCAATCCGAGTTCAGACGAACAAGATACGGCCAAAACAAGTTTATCGAATATCGACGTCTACACGCAAGTATGCATACGGGTTTGCAAACGAAGTTTCGTATCCTGGAGCAGTATGCAAACGGGTATGCGTGCCTAAACCCCTGAATTTTGATTTTAAATGATTTTATGCATACCTAGTATGTGTAACATGTAGTCCAAACATCCCGAACTATTATGTTGTGATAATACAACAAATTAACACAGATTGATAAGGGTTTATTCTCAAATCACTAGGATAAGAGCCTGGTTGATAATTTGAAATGGTGAAGAACGAGTATTATTGAGAAAAAGGTTGATTATTCTCTAGAGAAGAGCCGTATCTCATCAGATTTTAAGGAAACAAACCCTATTTGCTAAAGATAGGCTAATCCAGACAGTACAGCTGTCCTTAACCGACCGGTGGTTTACAACTGATTAATACAACCCATGATTGCTAACGACTACCTCACTAACTACTCCTACTTACTGTCTTATTACTAAGGGCATTCAGGTACATAACAATGCCATCTCCTCCGAAAAAAAATCCTTGTCCTCAAGGATTGAAATTTGGAAAGTGTGCATGCACATTTGCAGAGTCTTCCCAAGTAGCATTCTCTGCAGAAGCGTTTGTTCGTTGGATGAGAATTTGATCCACCTGGCGTCCTCCTCGTGCAACAGTTATAGAGTCTAAAATAGCAGCAGGATGGAGAATAATTTGACCCTCATGGTCAACAACTGGAAGAGAGGAAGAAGGAGTGTGTGTGGTGCAAATCTTCTGCTTGAGTTGAGACACATGGAAGACTGGGTGGATTCTTGAGCTGAGAGATAATTGCAGTTTGTAAGCAACAACTCCTATCTTCTGCAGCACTGGGAATGGGCCATAATATTTGGCAGAGAGCTTAACATTCTTTCTTAAGGCAATGGAGGACTGCCTGTAAGGGTGCAGCTTTAAGTAGACCATGTCTCCAACATCAAAGGATCTGTCCACCCTCTTGGTATAAGCATACAATTTCATTATTTCCTGAGATTTATGAAGATTTTCTCTAAGTAAGTTGAGAACTTCATCTCTCTGCTTTAATTACTCTTCCACTGAAGCCACAAAAGTAATAACAGTAGAAGGAAATGCAAGGTGTGGTGGTTCATACCCATATAAAGATTTAAAGGGACTCATCTTGAGGCCTGTGTGAAAGTTAGAATTGTACCACCATTCTGCTAATGGAAGCCATTTGCACCAATTCTTAGGCTTGTAGCTAGACATGCATCTTAGGTATGTTTCGAAGCATGCATTAACCCTTTCGGTCTGGCCATCAGTCTGAGGGTGATAGGCAGTGCTGAGATTCAACTTGGTTCCTAGTGTCTTGAATAACTCTTTCCAAAACAAACTAGTGAACACCTTATCTCTGTCAGAGACAATGGAGCTAGGAAGGCCATGAAGTTTGATTACCTGATTGAGGAACTCCTTAGCCACAGAGAGAGCTGTATAAGGGTGTAGAAGAGGAATGAAATGACTATACTTAGTCAATATGTCAACCACCACTAGTATGACATTCTTTATTTCACTGAGAGGCAAGCCTTCAATAAAGTCCATGGAAATGTGTTGCCATGGGTGAGTTGGTATGGGTAGAGGTTATAGAAGACCTGCAGGGTGCTGGTGTTCACTCTTGTGTCTTAGGCAAATGTCACAGTTGGAGACAAAAAGATATACATCTTCCCTCAGTTTTGGCCAATATAAGTAGGTGTTAGCTCTTATGTAAGTGGCCTGTATACCAGAGTGGCCACCTATAGCTGAAGAATGAACTGAGGAGAGGATAGTGTGTCTACTGTTTGAAGAAGATCCAACATAGATTCTATGGTTATATCTCAGAATACCTTCTTGATAAGAAAAGTTTGGTGTAACATAAGGGTTGATCAAGAATTCAGAGATAAGTTGTTGTGCTTTAGGATCACCTTCATAACTTGCAGCAATGTCTTGAGCACAAAGTGGTGCAGTGACAGTGATGGAGAGATATTCGGCAGATGGATGAGGTCTTATAGACAAAGCATCAGCAGCTTTATTTTCTGAACCCTTTTTGTATCTGACTTCATAATCAAAACCAAGAAGCTTTATTACCCATTTTTGTTGAACCACAGTTGAAATGTTTTGTTCAAGCATGTATTTAATGCTTTGGTGATCTGTCTGAATTATGAAATGATGGCCTTGTAAGTAATGTCTCCACCTAGTAACATCTTGAGAAATTGAAAGCATTTCCTTTTCATAAGTAGATAAAGTTGTAGCTCATGGGCCTAGAGGTTTACTGAAGAAAGAAATTGGCCTTCCTTGTTGCATGAGTACTGCTCCAATGACATTTTCACAAGCATCAGCTTCCAGCACAAAATCTTTGGTGAAGTTAGGGAGAGACAGTACTGGATTTTGAGTCATGGCCATTTTGAGATTATGAAAAGCTGTAGTGGTTGCAGGAGACCAAGTGAATGCATTCTTTTTGAGAAGCTCAGTAAGAGGTCTGCTGAGAATTCCATAGCCTTGTACAAATTTCCTATAGTAACCTGTGAGACCGAAAAATCCTCTTAATTCCTTGATGTTTGTTGGAAGTGGCCATTCAGTCATATTATGGATTTTTGAAGGATCAGCTTTAACACCATCTGCATTTATAATGTGTCCCAAAAACTCAGTTTCAGGTTGAGCAAAATAGCATTTAGAGAGTTTAGCAAAGAGTTGGTGCTGCCTGAGTATACTCAATGTGATTTGGAGATGATGGATATGTTCTTCCAGGATGGAACTATAAACCAGTATATCATCAAAGAAAACCAAAACGAATTTCCTCAAGTGAGCTTGGAAAATATCATTCATGAGATCTTGAAATGTGGATGGTGCATTAGTTAATCCAAAGGGCATTAATCTGAACTCAAAGTGTCCATGGTGTGTTCTAAATGTTGTTTTAAAAATATCAGCCAATGACACTCTGATTTGGTGATAGCCAGATCTAAGATCAATTTTAGTGAACCGTTTACCACCATTGAGTTCATCTAGCAACTCCTCAATAATGGGTATTGGAAATTTGTCTTTAACAGTCATTGAGTTGAGTTTCCTATAATCAACACAAAACCTCCATGTGTTGTCCTTCTTCTTGACTAAAAGAATAGGAGCTGCAAATGGGCTATGACTTGGCTGGATAATACCACTCGCTAGCATGTCTCTAACCAAGGCTTCTACAACAGATTTTTGAACATAAGGGCATTTACATGGTCTCACAGAAATAGGTTCAGAGTTTGGTTTGAGGGGAATGGTGTGATCCAAACTTATTTGGTGGTGGTAATTGAGATGGTTCAGAGAACACATCCTGAAATTGGTGTAAGATGGTGGATATTTCAGGTAGTGGTGGTGTTGAAATGGGTTGTGTTGAGACATAAAATAATTGAGCTATGATAACATGGGTATGTTTGTTGAGAAAATTCTTAACTGCATTACCACTCATATGCATTAAGGTAGGTTTTGGATGACTTCCAGAGAGTGTGATTTTCTTACCTTGATGTTTAAATGAAATGCTCAATTTGGAGAAGTTAAGTAGAACATCACCTAGATGTATGAGCCAATCGGCACCAAGTACCATGTCACAACCACCAAGTGGAAGAAGACGCAGTGGAGAACAGAATTTATAGCCTTGCATTGACCACTATAATTCTATGCAAATACCAGAACTGATAATCTTTTTCCCATTCGCTACAGTGAATAGTAGAGGTGCAGTGGAAGCAATATCACATTGTAAATTCTTGGCCAATTCACAGTCAAGAAAACTATGAGTACTGCCAGTATCAATTAAAATATAAACAGTTTTCTTGTTAAGAATACCAGGAATTCGAATTGTTTATCCACTGGTAGTTCCTGTGAGAGCATGAAGGGAGATTTCCATGTTAGAGTCGACTGGTGAAGGGGGTTCTTCAACGGGTTATTCAACCGAAATCTCATCAAGCTCTTCTCGTAAGGATGTATCCACCATGAATAATTTTTGAGTAGAACAAATATGGCCAGGTTTTTAGTACTCGTCACAATTATAACAGATACCTTGTTCTCTTCTTTTGCGTGCTTGTTCTGGAGTAAGGTGTCGAATAGGCGGTGTTGTAGAAGGCATATTTTTAGGTGGTGGTGGGGTTGGAGGTTCATAGGGAGATGGCTGTGCATAGGTGGGTTTGGGAAGGTAGGTGGGTGAATTAGATTGTCTCGATGAGAAATTGTGATTGAAGGACTTGGGTGTGGTTTTGTGAAGTTATTGACGATACATAACAGTTCGTTCCTGCATCTTAGCAAGTGAGTAAGCGCGCAAAAGAGTGGTTGGGTGAAACATGAGAACGGAATTCTGAATATCATCCTTTAAACCTCCAATAAAACTATTGATGAAGCAATTCTTAGGAAAATCAGGGTGTAGGGTGAGCAAAAGTGCCTTAGAATGTTCAAACTCCCCAAAGAATGCATCGACAGTGGTTGTATGAGCTAATTTATTAAATTTACCAATAATATTCTCATTTGCTGGATTTTCAAATTGCACACAAGCTTTGTGACTTAATTCGCACCAAGAAACAACATATCTAAAAGATTGCAAGTTTAAAAGCCATGTTTCAGCCTTACCATCAAGATGTATGGCTACCATTTTCACCTTCTGCAATTCATCAGTGATATTATGAAGCTGGAAATAGTGATTGCACTTTTGAATCTAGGAGCGAGGGTTATCACCATCAAATCGAGGAAAGTCGAGCTTAGGTAGACGCTGAGTAATGGGTATTTCTCGATCTTCATGATGTATTCTTCGATTTGAAGATTCAGGTCTGTTTGGATCGAATCCATTAGAGTATCGCTGGGATTTTTTTTTCAATACAAGATTTGAAATCTGTAACTGTATCCGCCAGTTGAGTCTTGAACTCGTCTTTAGTCATCATCTTGTCGATCTTATCATTCATTGAGTTGATTTATAATTGTTGTGAATCATATTTATCTTGTAGATATTTGCAAGTTGGATTACCACTTCCTCCCATAGTGAAACAAGGATTGAACGGCTTTGTTGCTAATTGTTGTGATAAGACAACAAATTAACACATATTGATAAGGGTTTATTCTCAAATCACTAGGATAAGAGCCTGGTTGATACTTTGAAATGGTGAAGAACAATTATTATTGAGAAAAAGGTTGATTATTCATTAGAGAAAAACAGCCGTCTCTCATCAGCTTTTAATACAACAAACCTTATTTGCTAAAGATAGGCTAATCCAGACAGTACACCTGTCCTTAACCGACCGGTGGTTTACAGCTCATTAATACATCCCATGATTGCTAACGGATCCCTCATTAACTACTCCTACTAATTGTCTTATTATTAAGGGCACTCAGGTACATAACATATTATTTTCAAACCTAAACATTTAAGAACCTTAAACACAGATCAAGTTAGGTAGAAAAGAATGATAAGAAAGGTACGTGAATCATTATAAGTTCTCTAAGAAAATAAAAGCACAAATCCTGCTCAAGTTTATAGACATAGCTTTTTAGATGAATCCAATTGAATTCTACAGCCTTACCAAAAATAATTTGTGTGCCCCAATTTTCGTGCTTCCCTCACCGTATACATAACAGGGAATTCCTTGGTGAGGATGCACTTAAAACACACTCAAGTTGTATTGAGGTGAACAATGTCTTGCTCACCACAAGTGATTATTGGATTATCATGAAGGATATCACTTTTAGAACCTTTCACATCCAAATCCATCTTTCCAAAGAACTCTTTAAGTTCCAACATCATGGATACTGCCTTCTCCATGGTCATGGAATTTTCTGGGAGATCATTCCTTTTCACACTCAAAGTGTCATTGACTTTCTTTGGAACCCACTTATGAGTGCGTTTAGAAACAACCAGAACCTTCTTCCCGTTAATCTCTTCGAGATTTCTCGAAATAGGATTGGATTTACTATTCTTTTGCAAGTTAGTCTTTCTCCAATTGGGAATATCGGATCCTGTTTTTGTCTTTACGAAGTTATACTTTCGATAACCATTACGACTGTGAAAATGATTCGTATGACGTTTATAGGCAAAAATAGGGTTATCACAACACTGATTCCTTTTCCTAAAGGTTGGACAGTTACAACCTGTAGCATTAAGGGGATTAGCCTTAACATATGATCTTGGTTTCACAACTTCTTGTGATGCCCAAACAAGAACATCATGAAGTTTCTCATTCCTTATACGAAAAAGACATCTCCTTTCTAGGTGACCTTTATTTCCGCGATAGTGGCAAACATAAGGAATGTTCTTACCTCGATCTGTATGTGCTGACTTTGGAGGTTGATATACTTTTCTCTTCCGAACCTTAATTGCCGGTGAAGGTATTTCACTTTTCCATCAGTGGAAACCTTTTGTTGAGAAGAATCACTAGCCTTGACAAATTTTACCTCTTTGTTAATACTTGGAGCATTTATTCCCTTATAGCCCAATCCTCGTGTATCACGATGATTTTTACTTGCTCCCAGCATAGTGGTTAATTTGCTTGAATTAGTATTGAACTTTTTCAAGTCATCTTCCAACATCTTGATTTTATCAAGAGCAGCAGCTAAATCAGCCTCAAGGAATTTTTCTCGAGCGAGACAAGCACTTTCTCTGTCATCAAAACTAATTTGTTGAGAGTTAAACCTTGATTCAGATTCTGCAAGTTTCTCTTCCAACAAAAAGTACTTTTGATAAAGATTATCACATTCAAGTGACTTCATACGTAGGTTTTCCTCAGAATCCTTGAGGATCGATTCGAAAAATAAACATCTGCGTAGCGTCTTCTCAATTTCTTGTTTTCTCGACAAAGAGGAGTCAGAAGAGGTGAGACATGAGAAGTTGTAATCTTCTTCATATTCCACGAATCCAAAAACCTAACATACTCTGAGACTTCCTCATCAACATCTCTATCAATATCCAAATCACCTTCATCAGAAAGTTCATCGAACTGTTCTTCTAGGACAGTTTCCCAATCAACAGTTTTTATATCAAGATAATGTTTAGATATTGACTTAGATGAAAAGTTCTCTCAGGTAAATCCAAGTTTTTAGAATCATCTGGTAATTTCTGAACTGGTATGCTATTAGAGATAGACTCTCCATAATCAGATCGCTACAAACACAGACTTATAAGGTCTTTTAACGTGTTTGCCTGATCTGATACCAATTGAAAAGGCGGGGGTCTAACAACCACACCCAATATTTCACTTAGCAATCTGTATGGACAAACTCCAATATACTTTCTAGAGAATCAACTAGACAGTTAGAGTCCATCTAGATAAAAGTATATCAAAGAGTTAATATCTCAATCTCTCGATTTGATCTATACTCAAGAAAATAGAAATCTGCGAGTCTTTATCAAAGAGAGATAACTTGGATGGTACCAAATACCAAGATCCAAGTGTCAATAAATTTAAATAAACAACCAAGAGGTCGGATATTCTAATTTATTGAACAACTCACAACCTGTATTATTTCAATTATATAAACAAATATAACATGGAATAGAAATAACACAGACACCAGAATTTTGTTAATGAGGAAACCGCAAATGCAGAATAACCCCGGGACCTAGTCCAGATTGAACATACATCTGTATTAAGCCGCTACAGACACTATCTTACTTCAAACTAACTTCGGTCTGGACTGTAGTTGAACCCCAATCAATCTCACACTGATCCAAGGTAATTATGATCCTACGTCTCTGATCCCATCAGGATACTACGTACTTGATTCCCTTAGCTGATCTCACCCACAACTAAGAGTTGTTATGACCCAAAGTCGAAGACTTTAATAAACAAATCTGTATCACACAGAAAAGTCTATGATAATAGATAAATCCGTCTCCCACGAATATACCTATGAGTTTTATTCCGTCTTTTGATAAATCAAGGTGAACAGGAACCAATTGATAATCCAGACTTATATTTCCGAAGAACAGCCTAGTATTATCAATCACCTCACAATAGTCTTAATCGACGCAGCGAAAAAAGATATTGTGGAATCACAAACGATGAGACGAAGATGTTTGTGATTACTTTTTATCTTGCCTATCGGAGATATAAATCTCAAGCCAATTATTACAATTATACTCATACGATAGAAACATCAAGATCAGATCACACAACTACAAGAAAAGTAGTATCAGTCTGGCTTCACAATCCCAATGAAGGCTTTAAGTCGTTAACCCGGTTTGAGAAAAGAAAACCAGAGGTTAAAGGATAATCGACTCTAGCTTAGCACAACTAGTATCACACAGAATGTGTGGGGATTAGGTTTCCCAGTTGCTAGAGTTCTCCCTTATATAGTATTTCAAATCAGGGTTTGCAATCAATGTTAGCTTAGTAAAACAACATTCAATATTCACCGTTATATGAAAACCTGGTTAGATTCAAGCTAATATTTATCAACCGTAAGATCGAAAACATAGCTTGTTATACACAAATGAAATGCACGTTCCTGGGCTTGTGTAAATGTAACCAAACTTGTACATTAGTTGGTTCAACAATAGTTAACCAAATGGTTAGCCATGGGATCACTTTCATATCAACCATATTCTTCTTGACCATAACTAGTTCAATGACTCAAATGAACTAGTTAGAGAGTTGTTCAATTGTAAGGAAATCTTATGTACTACACAAGACACAATTGAAGCAAAAAAGATTTGATTCACATGAATCGGTTCATGAACTATATTGCCACGGTTTGCACTTGCATTCCTTAGTTTATAAAGATAAGTTCACTAAACATCGTTTTTAGACATAACCTACTCAAGTTCGCGGACTAGGTTCACGGAGTTAAGTTCCCGGATGGAGTTCACAAACTGCAGCAGAAATTCTTGGGTTTGAGAACTTCGCCAGTTCGCGGACTGAGTTCGTGGACTTAGCTCACGCACTACTCCGGTTCACTTGATCAACAAAGTTCGCAAACTTCGGTTCAAGCAATAAGCACTTATACATATATGTGTTTCCACAACAATGCTTATATCCTCCAAATGGTTATATAGTCTAAACTCTCATTTTAATCATTGAAACATTCTCAGAGGACATTATATAGTTGTTATTCATAAACCATTTTTCGTCAGAGCAATTTTCAAAGTGATAGAAACATATCATGACTTTCGTCACTAAGTAAACATGAACTTGGCTAAAGAGAAAGCTTTACCAACATATATTTCGAGAAATAGATAGGCGAGTTATACTCGGCTCGAAATACCAAATGTGTATAATCTAAGTCTATATAGCAAAACGACTTTTGTATCAAGATAAGAGATAAATAGACTTTTGAGTGATATATAAATTCAAGTCTCCACATACCTTTTAGTCGATGAAGATCCACCAGTCCCTTGAGTAGTCCTTCGTCTTGTATGATGATTTCCATGTAGTTCTTGAGCTCAACTGCACTTTCTATCCTAGTCCGAGACCTTATCTATAGAAGACTAGAAATCAAGAATTATAGTTTTGATCACTAACATTGACAAACATGATTGAGATAGCAACGCATGCGAGTTCGACCAAGAAATGATCTAACACTTTTGATTTTGTTGATCCGAGGTCGCCCTTGTGGTAATACTCCCGATTCAAGAAATTCATGGATAGGTTTTCTACAATCTCCTTCTTCATATTTGTCTACCGTAGTGGTGACTGATTGTACCTCTACTTCTCCCTTTCCGAGTACTGAAGGTTCCAATACTCTCCCGATTCTTACAGCTTCAGTAATCGGGTTTATAGTCATTGATGCGATATATGCCAAAGCATCGGCATGACGATTATATTTTATGCAAATGTGCCTGAACTTAATGTTAGGAATCTGATCGATGTATAATCTTGCTAACCTCAAATATTTCTGAAGTATCGGGTCGTGAGTTTGGTACTCCCAGGTAATTTGTCATATGGTCAATTGTTAGTCATTGGTGAGCCTTACTTCTTATAATCCTAACTCCACTATCAGTCGCGAGGAATGTATTACTGCTTCATACTCGGTGACGTTATTGGTTGCCTAAAATTCCAGTCTAAAAGAGTGGACTATCTTTGCTCCCTTCGGCATTCTGAAGAATAAACCCAATCCTGATCCATATTTGTTTGATGACCCGTCGGTGAATACTTCCCATAGTGTCAGGCTGCACATTTCAAGAAGGTCGGATGGGTCGTCCCTATCTTCTTCCATTCCCTATATTCATCCTCACCTAGGGGAAAATCAACAAGGAAATCCGCTACTGCCCGTGCTTTGACCGTTGTTCGCATTTCGTAAAAGACATCGAATTATTTGATTTGGGCGCTCCACTTGGATATTCATCCCGATCGAGCATAGTTATCTAGTACTGACTCGATGGAGTATTTGGTCAGTACCCGAATCTTATGCGCTTGAAAATATGTCCTCAAATTTTGCGTTGCGAACACTAGTGCTAGAATTAGCTGTTCTACCTTAGTATAATTTTTTCTCCGTCGGGTTCATTGTCTTGCTAATGAAGTACACTGGTTTTTCTTCTGATCTCACGTTCTTGACTAAGATTTCACTAATAGTACAGGTTGTAGCTCCGAGATATAAGGTTAATATCTCCTCGGGTTCGGGTCTTTGTAGTACGGATAGGCTTGCGAGATGTTGTTTAATTTTCTCGAATGCTTCCTTGCATTTTTCGCTTTATTTAAATTTCTCTCCCCTTCTCAGTATTCGGAAGAAATCCTTGCATTTGTCGGATGATTGCGAGATAAATCGTCCTAGGGCTGCCAAGCACTCGTTCAGCTTTTGCACGTCTTTGACTGTTACCGGAGATGGCATCTCCAAGATGGCCCTAACTTTATCGGGATCTGCCTCAATTCCATGGTTTGTGATTATGTATCTTAGAAACTTTCCCGATCGAGGTCACCCAAAAGGTACACTTGGCTGGGTTAACCTTCATTTTATATCTATTCTTCGTTTGGAAGATGTCCTGAAGATCTTCAATACGATTGGCCGCCACTCTGCTTTTGACCAGCATTCCGTCGACATATACTTCAATGGTATTATGGATCTTATCCTCAAACATATCTTCAACCAACCTTTGGTATGTGGCACCCGCGTTCTTTAACCCAAATGGCATTTTTGTATAGCAGTAAAGTCCTCGGGGTGTAAAGAAAGATGTGTTCTCATTGTCTTTGGGAGCCAGTGGGATCTGGTTATATCCCGAATATCCATCCATTAACGATATCGCTTTGTGTCCCATTATCGACTCCACTAGTTGATCAATATTCGGGAGGGGGAAGCTATCCTTCGGGCATGCCTTGTTCATATCACTGAAGTCGATGCATATTCAGACTCCTCCATTATTTTTAGGTACTATTACCATATTCGAAATCCATAATGGATACCGTGCCTTTCGGATGACCCCAGATGACTGTAATATTTTCAATTCCACTTTTACCGCCACTTGGAGTTCGAGTGCGATTCTGCGCATTTTGTGTCGGAACGGTTTAATTTCGGGTCTATCTTTAGATGGTGACAACACACTTCGGGATCAATACCTTCCATATCATGCATTTTCTAGGCGAATGCATATGTATGCTCTCTAAGTAGGGTTATCAATCGATTTTACTCTTCCTCTGATAACAACGACCCAATCCTTACTATCTTCGGCTCTTCTTCCGTTCCCAAATTGACCTCCCAAGTAGGTTCTAAGGACGTGAAGTTTGGATTTGGCTCCCCGATCGATGTTGCTACCTTTGATTGCTATAAGATTTTGTCTTCGCCTGCTTCATAAGACATAACTTCTTGTGATATCAGCTTTTCTAGTTCCTGGCTAGCTTTGAGTTCTTTGGCTTTGTTCTTTTCTCGACGTAATCTTGCTCGCCTATCTTCGTTTTGCTGAATGTCCACTTGAATACATTGTTTGGAAACTTGTGGGTTTCCTAAAACCTCGGCCACACCCTTGTATGTCGGGAACCTTAACCTTTGATGATATACGAAAGCGACTCCTTTAATGCCAGCGATCCAGGGTCTCCCGATAATCGCTTCGTATGGTGACACAACATCTAATACACAAAAGGTAGTAAGGGTATCCAAGTAATCAGCTTCATCTGAAACTCTTAGGGTGACTTCTCCCTTTGGTATGGTTACTGTCCCATTAAAGCCGTAGATGTTGTAGGTTGATGGGATGATGATGTCATCAGATAACTGCATTCTTTTGAAGGAGTCATAGAAGAGGACTTCTACGGAGCTCCCGTTGTCCACCAGAATTCTTTCAACTCCCCATTCCTCGATCATTAGAGTGATGACCAGTGGATCCCCGTGTTCTTGACCATTCATGGGCACATCTTTAGCCGAGAAGGTGATTGGATGCTTCATCCACTCCTCCATCGACAAAGTTTTTGCCACACTAAAGATCTCATTTCACGACCTATCACGCTTATGAATTCGTGACATAATCCCTGCGCCTATGTCCAAGCCTTAGGGAGCTGAGTGCGAGATGGTATTACATAGAAATTGAGTGCCCCGCCCGATCCTTACTTGATGTACCGGAGCATCGGGTGTTGATGTTGGTTGTTTAGAAAATTGCCTTAGATAGCCGTCCCGAATGAGATGTTGAACTACATCCTTGACCTCCCGACAATTGTTAGTCGAGTGTCCTCGGAACTGATGATAGTGGCAGAATTCGAGACGGTTCTTTGTTTCATCAAACTGTACTCCTCGCGTCTTTGGATATCGAATATCACTTCTTTTCTCTATCTCTTTGAATATTTCCTCTAAAGGTGCATTTATGGGGGTGTACACCTTAGGCTCATGTCGAGGCTTCTTCCCTTTTTCTACACACTCCTTTTTCACTGGTCCTTTGCTTTGTGGCCCCGATCTTTTCTCGTATCTTTTTGAGATTTCCTTCGGGACTATCTCTGTTGTCGTGCTTGCTTCTTATACGCTTCTATCCTGTACTCCTTCTTGTATTTCCTCCAAGGCGATGTATTGCTCCTGCATTTTCCTCATTTCCTTAGGGTCTGCGATTTCTCCGTATACATTGCTATCAAGACGGGATCCGTCTTCCCGAGGGAATTTTCAAATCAAAATATTTGTTGATCCACAGGCACGGTGCACAATTTTCTCCACCTATCTGTTAGGGACCTCAATGGATCACTGAATTTTCTAGCCAATGTACAGCTTGTTTCCCTCGGCATGGCGATGCTATTGTGCGTGTAGGTTTCGAGAAAAGTTTCTACCAATGTTCCATAGTTCCCGATAGACTCGTCGGGAAGGGTGTAGAACCAATTTTTAGCTTCACCTTCCAGACTTGCCGGAAAGAATTTACACATAACTACGTCATTGCTCCACCATTGTAAAAGCGACATCATATACATTTTGACGTGTTCCAAAACGTCTCCAGTGTCGTCGAAGCGTGAAGGAAAAGTTGGAAGAGTGCATTTTGGGGGAAACAGATCTTGTTCCAATTATATGGTAAACGAGGTTTTCTCTGCTTCACTTATTACTTCTGCCAACTTGTCGTCCTCTCTACCTCCTGCCAGTTTTTTGACCATTTCCTCTAGTTGCATGAGTTTGGCTTCAGTAGCGGTATCGGGTCTCTCATCTGGTTCGAGCATTTCTTCCTCGGATGAAGAATATTCGGGTGGGACGTATCCTCCCCCCCCCCCTTGAGTGATGGGTTCGGGTATTGGTCCTTGCTGTGGCGGTGGTTCGGGTATATTCCCAAATCGGGTCAGGGTGCGATCGTTAGACGTTCCTTGGCTGCTAGACCCTCTAGATCTCGATCCTCGTTCCCTGAGCCGACGATTTTCCTTCTAAAGAGTTATATTCCTTCTATGCAGGTGCCTCATGAAGTCATCTTGTCTCCTTTGGTTGGCTAAGATTGCCAAAAGGGTCGGGTTTGTACTCTCGTGACTGGGCGGATTGTTGAGCTGGTTTCCTGGTTCGATGGGTGCTGGTGGTTCTCGAGTTGATGGTTCTTGAGTTGGTGTTTCTCGAGTTGGTGGTTCTCGGGGCACACCTCTCTTCCCGAGCCTGATTTTCCGAAGTCTTTCTTCTTCCCGGTACACAGTTGCTTGATGTTCTGCATGCATCCTGGACTGTCGGCGTTCTTCTTTTTCCAACAACATCTCTTCATCGTCCTCAGTATCTGATGCAGTTAGTCCATCTACCATATCCTCGGGTCTTCTGTGGATCGCTCGATGCGTCCCAAGAGAACGTTATCATTATCCTGACCCAAGTTAATTGCTTCACTAACTGGTGGCATGCCTGTGTTGGGGATTCCTTCCTTCATACTGGTTCCCACCACTGTTCGATTCCTCAATATCCTGGCATTCCCCGAAGCACTGGCCATCGGGTCGGGTTCCCTGGTCGCTCCGATAATTACTACCTACAACACGAAGTAAATAACACCTCACTTGGAACTATTTTCAAAAAGGCTTTCTAAGAAAAGTACAATATAGTGGTTTTGTCATCCTGATAGCTTTTGGATACAAGTAAAATTCTCCTAGTTTTGTCACGCTGAACTCAACAAATTAGTTTGTTCGACTACTAAGATCTTTTTTGTAAAAAAAGGTTGTTGATATGTCACTATCGGTACTTTCCCCATACATTAATCATTATTTGTACTAACAGTCCTTCTACTAGATACTATTACTCAGCCGTACAGGTGGTCGGAAAAGTAATTTTTTTAGAGTTTTGATGTAGCGACTCCCTTTATTGAAACTTGTCGGAGTTACCAATCTTAACTGCATTTTAACTAAGGCGTGATCCGAATATAGTTCGTCTGTCTCTGCATTTCCTTAAAAATCTGTCAAGGATAGCCTACCTTGGGACTTCTTTGGTTTTCCATTCGAATTTACACTTTAGAAGACTCACCGGAAGAAGAAAAAGGAAACTTCGACAAAACGTTTCATAAGGAAAATATGTAGGTATTGACCTCAGCAACCTAACTCAATGATTTTGAGTCGATTTACTGACGTCGGTACGATCCGACAATATTGCTTTCTCAACTTTTGAAGATTTTGACTTGAAATGTAAACCTTCTTAATTCTCCGTTAGCCAGTGAGATGAAATTTCCCAGAGCTTCTACCAAACACCATAGATGTCATTTTGGGAGCTTGTGAATCTTTCTAACAACTCACTTAGCAAAGGTAACTTAAAGATGCGACATTCTTTTTTGCAAAGAACTAGAAACAACGATTTTTCAAAGATTACAAGACAAACCCATGAGTTCAGCAAACTCATGGCTAAAAACACGTAATGCATCTACAAACCTAATACCTAAAAATGATTATAAGAGTTCCTCTTTTAGCTTCAACTAACATCATGGACGATTAGCAGCTTTAGATTCTACTCTTTTGACCATTTTTCAAGGTATCCTAAGATGTTACTCATTCCCCGTAGTCGGCGCCAGAATGTAGATGTAAGAAGTTATACAACTACATCCAACAATCAACATGAAATGGTAGCAATGTAAGCAAGTAAGAGACCCATAAGAACACAAGATACACATGGTTCAACATGATTACCTACGTCCATGAGGTGAAAGGATGATCTTATTAATTTTCTCAAGGTTACAAGGATGAATGCTCTCAATGATATACTATCTCTCCTCTTACTCCCTTACAACTTACTTTCCTTTCTCTCAATACAAGGGTCTATATTTATAGGCTGAAGTGTTTATACAACGAGACTATCGTGTTCGTTGTGTTCTATCTTTCTTGATGATCTTTATCGGGTGTGTGTCTTGGCTCCCTCCCTATATTTGGTCTTCAATCCTGCTTTCTTCCGAGAGATGAGTCTTCCGATATGATTTGTGTGCCTTGATCATGCCTTTACCCGATGTTGATGAACCATTTGTAGCTTGATCCGATGTCGTAGTTCTACCCGATCTGAGTATCTTCCCTCATGCTTCGGGGATCTTCTCTTGTTCCCTGTCAGTGCATTTAATGCCTTGATTCCCGATAAACGTCTCTCCATCACATCCGGCTCTCCACTTTACGCGTGCCTCTCCCACATGCGCTTGGTAGATGTCTCTTTTCTTATGCCCGTGTTATAGAGGATGATTTGGTACTTCACCCCGCTTCGTCCTTGGTAGGTCGTCGTCCGAGATCATGCCACGTAGGCTTGCAATATTTGCTACTATATCATGGAAAAGAAGACTTGGGGGCTTTTGACTCCAAGAAAGCAAAGGATATTGCCCGGACGTTGTGACCTTTGGGCTGCACTTTTAAGTCTACACTACAGTCCAGTGGGTCTGTCTCTCGAACCGAATTTCATTCTAAAGATCCAGTAATTAACCCGGCCGGTTGGGTAAAGTAAAGGTCTTTCCTCTCTACGCTTGTTTTCCCAAACTCAAAGCCCTAGATAGCAAAAACTGAAGAGTACAAATCAAACAACTCCAGAAGTTACCTTGACTTTTCATGGATTGGGGATTTGCACAAAAGGTTTGGGAGAAATGGGCATCGAACAGTGTAGGTTCATCAGGTGAACCATTAAAGGCAGCTTTGTTACTCAACTACGATCCAACTGGACCTTCTCGTCTCATGTCCGTCATGTAAGATTAACCTAATTTTTTGCAATTGAAGAGCTTATATGTATGAAAATTGTGCTTTCTTTGATTTTTGAAAGATGCCGTGCTCAGAAAAAAAAAAGTCAAAAACTGAAGTTTAACATGGGGCATTTCTGTTGGCAGAGCAGCTCAGCAAGGAATCTTGGCAAAGCCAGTCGAATTGTGTTCGTTTCTTGAATTCATTAAACTGAATAATCTCCCAGGGGAAAGCTTCTTCATTGGCTCAAATGAGTGTAAGTCTTTTTCTTTTCTTTTTTTCTTGTTTTTTTTTTCTGATCAAATAAATGAGTGCAAGTCTTGCTTGCTGCATTTGTTGAATTTTTTACTAGTACTATACAGGGGATAAAAGTTTGATTCTTTGATTGTAATTGGAACCCTTATATCATGTGTCATTGGAATGTGTTATTTCTGATGTTTTACGTCCTAGTAGTTCGTGCCAATTCATCTCAACTATCTCTTATTTTATATGACCATGAATAATTTAGCATATTGCAATATAATGAGTTTTAGATATATTTGCAGAAAGAATACGAAAGAACATAAACTGGTCTAACTAATTCTAGATTATCTGGAAGCTAATGAGTCAGGAGTGTAGGAGCTGTAACAATGAATATTCTCATTGTTATAAAGCACACTTTCATCATGAAAAACATGTTTCAGTTTAACTTGTTGCCACTGGTGCTTAAATGCTGTTGTAGAGGATGAAAGCAGCTCACAAGATCCAAACCAGGGTTTTCATGCTTTAGTTATGCGGACATATGTGCTCTGGTACTAGTACATGAACATTGTCTAAATTTCAAAAACCGAAGGGACTATTGATTGGTAAAAGAAACTCTAACACGAAGTCTGTTATCCATATTGTTTGAACTCAACACATTTGCATTACATTGAAAACGAATGGAATAATGCCAATGGCTTCATGTGGTATTTTATGTCATCCCTATGTAATAGGTATGCTGAGATTTTTTATGACTATTTCTTATAGTTATCCACCTTCTTCTATCCAACTTGGTGTTCGTGGATTTTAATTTTCCAGTTTCCTACTTGAAGTTGAATTTTTGAGCTTAGTCCCCTTGTTTTTGGTATAGACGCTTGCTCTCATCTTTATGCCTGTTAATCCTTTTTCGTGAGATTGAACTGATTCAAAGTCAAATTGGAGAAAGCATATTGTGTTACTGGAGGGTGTAATGATATAAAAATGTTACTGGAGGGCGTAATTCAGAAGTTAGGGTACGAGAATGAGCTTGATTGAAGCTTCTCTGTATATCTCAACAGCATTCATAGTCAAGAGTCATGGATCAATGTCAGTATTACCAAAAATGCACCTAAATCCAGCAGCAATTTTAGAATTTTTAATATTGCAAGCGGTGTCATTTCACTTTGGTATTCAATGAATAATGTTAACTTTATGGAGGTGAATTTTCTGGAAATCCTAACTCCAAGCCTCAGTGTGGTGGAATTCAAGAAGTATGTCATGTTTATATATGATGAAATCTGTACATACTTGTGCTGATTTGTCAGACCAGGGAAGTCTTATTTTATCATTCCTTGATGCAGATATAGTCACTTCAATTCATGAGACCTGGTTTTGTGCGAGGAGTCTGAATACATCAAGACCTGCAGGTGAAGGTGCAATTGTTATGCAGACAGCATCGTTTCTCTTGATTGGAATGTGAGGACTACTGATTTGTGTCTTTGTAACAATTGTGCATTCATGGAACTTGGTTTACATGAAGATTATTTTATCTTAACCACATAGGTTGTTGATGCTCATTTCACTGGTTCAATTCTAGGTACGATGGATCAATCGGTGCAGCATCTCGTGCAATGGTGGCTGTGGATCAGTTTTCGTTGCAGCTGAGTCGAAAACATCATTAGCCTCATAGTCGATATCACTATCTCTCATATTCATTCAGCGTAGAAACTTATTACTTGGAATGAAGAATTACACACAGAAAGTCACCAATTCAAGGTACCCCAGTGGCAGACATCTTAGTGCAGCTCTATTCCTTTTTGGGTGCAACCTATGTTAAGAAAATCATGGATGGTGAGAGAAAGAGCGAACACTGCTGTATAAAAAAATGTTTGTAAAGTTTGGCGCTGAACCATCTAAGCATTACTGAAACAATTCCTGAAAGGTAATTTGTGAATGTAGGGAATGTGCGAGGAAATGATTTCAGCCTTGTTATTCTGTTTAATTTGTAAGCTAAAGCAATCAGTCTGCATTCCCTCATTTGTTGCTGTCTTGCTGATTTATTGATTTCAGATTGAAACTTGAAATCCTCATCCTGCCCAGTTTTTACCTTTCTTGTTCTTGAAGAACAGTAAACCAAAGTTATTAGGAGATATGCCAGTGAAACCTGTTTTGACTTTTGAGGCATACTGGATTTTTTGTTAGGCATACTAAATAATGCCAAAATAGGGTCACTAAATAAAAAACAACATCACCCCTTATCCATCCTTTTTGATAATGGTATAGCTACCCTTACGTAATTAGTGTTAATGATTATGATTAGATTTATTAATTAGGAATTTTAAGGATTGATTAAAAATTAAATTATTAGTGTTAAATTAGTAGAGAAATCAAATTTATGTGAGAGTTGGAATTTTTGAGAGGAAGAAGAAGAAGTGAAAAAAAACTTGGGTTTTGAGATTTTAATGATTAGAAGTGACCAAAATGTGTGATTCAAATCAGAGGTAGACTTCTATACGAGGTTTAATGTCCTTTTTATGAGTTGAGTCTATCAAAAAATTGAATTTTTAAAACCCAGATCTACTGACCAGATGAACAGTTCGGCTGATAACTTGTTAGCCGAACCTATAAGTTTTGAAAATATACCTAGGTTCGGCTAACAACTTGTCAGCCGAACCTAGGTATATTTTCGAAACTCAGAGGTTCGGCTGACAAGTTATTAGCCGAACTTTACTCTGTAACTCACGAATTTAGGTTCGGTTGATTCGAACAAAATCGTTGTTAGCCGAACCCAGGTGTATTTTCAAAAAACAGAGGTTCGGCTGACAAGTTATCAGCCGAACTTCACTCTGTAACTGACGAATTTAGGTTCGGTTGATTCGAACAAAATCTAGCAAAATCGCATTAGCCGAACATAGTGTTTCTCTAAATCATATACTAGATTCGGCTCAAAATTGATACTCCAAGATCAGCCGAACTGATCTTCTGAAAACCCTAATTTCATCTTTGAAATCATATTTTATCGATCAAACAAAATAAAATCAATCAAAAACAAGATGGGTTTGTTACAAATGCATTCTAAAATACATCTAAGAGCAATTGAGATTTGGATTGCGCACTCTAACATCGCTCACTTCGATTCGTGTTTCCTTTGATTGATTGATTGCTTGATTAAATTGGAGTCCAAGATGTTTAAGTTTAAAAGTTATTTTGATTTTTGATTCTAGATTTTTGAGGATAAAGGCACTCTAGTAATTAGATTGTTTAAGGATATATAGATAACTGTACTACCTTTGGACACCCCTTATAAAACTACCCTAGATGGCATAACAAATAAGTATGCCTCAAAACAATTGAGTATGCCTCAAAACAGATTTCATGCCAGTGGGTTCCAAACCATATAGGACACAACTTTGTCCACCTTTTTGTTTCCGGCCCAGCACCTGGCTGCCCATAGAACAATTTCACACAATTTATTACTAGATACTGGTCATACTCTTTTCAGGCAAAATCAAACACTTATTGTTGCAGATACTGATATACTTCAGAAATCCTTCAACATTCTGTGGGATTTTCTTGTGTTTAATGCATTTATCTTCTTTAGATTCTCGCATTTAATGCCTTAATTAATGTAGCATGCCTAAAATCTCATTTCATTTTCAAACATTGATATTATCTACTTTTCCTTTACCTATAAAACACAGATTATTTTTTTATTATTTTTTTTTTCTGTTCTTGGATTTTTCACATCAGAATTTCAACAGAGAAGAAAAAAGAAAAACCAGGAGCTAACATCATGTCTAGACACTATTCAGAAGAAATCATAGTTAACATCTTTTCAAGGTTACCAGTAAAGAGTATCAAACGCTTCAATTGTGTATGTAAGCCATGGCTCAAGTTATTTTCTGACCCTAAATTTGTGAAGTTGTGTCTTAAACATGCCCTGAAAAACAGCAATTTCAAGATTCTTGCAAGTGATCTGAAGAGGTTTTACTCTGTGGTTTTTGGTTCACCATTAAACTTTTCAATAGGATCATCGTCATCTTCTTCATCTTCTGCATCATTGTCGTTGTCTATGCCTATGTCGCCAATATTTGATAGTGCTACTAAGGTAAATCTCCCTTTTGGAACTGGTAAATATGGAATTAATCTTTTGGGTACATGCAATGGTTTGCTTAGCTTTCTCGGTACTCAGGATACAGTTTGTTTTTGGAATCCAACAACTAATGAGTATAAAAGAGTACCTTCAGCCTCAATTGAGCGTCCTGAAGCTGAAGGTTTAGGGATGATCCGCTCCCTCAGATATGGGTTTGGTCATGATTCGGAGAATGATGTTTACAAAGTGGCAAGTCTTGTGGACTTTTGTGATTATGGGTGTACTGTTAAGGTTCTTACTTTGGGCACAGAAGAATGGCGGTTAAAATCGCATGTTCCTTATGGATTTCAGCATGGACATCTATATGGAGTACTCGTTAATGAAGCTGTTCACTGGGTTGCAAACCCCTTGTCCGCAACGCTTCCTTATGACGGGGTTAGAATCGTACTGTCTTTCGATGTTAAGAGTGAGATGTTCAAGGAGGTGCCACAACCTCAAAACTTGAATGAGCCGAACCATATCACGTTGGGTGAATTCGGTCGGAAACTCTGTCTAATTGATCATGATTGCCACACTGTTAGTGTCAATTTCTGGGTTATGAATGAGTACGGGAGAAGTGAATCTTGGACTAAGCAAATCATCATCTCCCTGCAGACAGTTATTCCATCATTTAAGTATGTGATACCGGTTCAGCGTTTCAGAAATGGTGAGATTATATTAGAAATCGACAATGGAACTTTGATCTTGTATAACCCGAAGGAAGAACATTCCAGAGTTCTACACATTCGCCAATTTAATAAACACTTTGAAGTAACGACTTACATAGAGAGTCTAGTTTCACCTAAGCAAATAACTCTGGTGAAGCAAGAACAAGCAGGGATGGTGATTGAAACTAAAGGGGAAGCTTAAGAAGATGGTCACAAAATTAATAAGAGGTCAGTATCTTATACATGTTCTTTCTTATCGGCAATGCTCAATAACTCATACTAATCCATATTTGTATCTCAGGGCAAATGCTGGTTTGAGTTTGAACGAGCAGTGAAAAGCGAGAAGGGTGGATGGTAGAAAGAGGGAGAGGTAACAGATTATGAATTTACTTCTTTTACTTTGATGCAACATTATCTGTGAATTTCTTTCGGGTGCTACACGTTTAGAACTCTTTTTGTAACAGGAGTAGTTGTGGACGTATTTTGTTTTTTATTTGTCTGAATCTATATTCTCATTAGTTTTGTATTGAATCTATGGATCATACTTCCTTTTGTGATTTTGTTTGCTTATGATTTTGTCGAAAGTAGTTAAACATGCGTGGTTTAGTCAAATAAAATCTGTTTAAATGATGCCACAGATGTTCTGACATTGTCTTGTCTTACTATACCATGTAGCAAGATCAATGGTTCGACGACCTTGCCACTATGATTTTCTTCACAGTAACCTACCATCAATGTTTGTCTAAACCCAGGTGCGACCGAGGTTATAGATGTACAAAATCAGTCTCGAGTCTGACTTAAGATCTCTAGAATAACCAACCTCCAAGTATCAGAGTCTCTGTAAGCAGAGCAGCGTAATAGCGTCCCTAGTGCTTCCCCATCTAATAAATTTCCAGTAGCATCGTTTTCATCTTAATGTAAAGAACTGAGTCCTCGAGATAGTTTTAGGATTTGAGAATAGTTTGTTATGGATGCAAACAGTCTGATTAGGGACCAGTTACAAATGTAACATTACCTGGGTTGGTTGAATCTGCTCCAACATATATATTAGTCTTCGTCATGGATGACGTTGAAGATTTACCATGGTAATTGGCTGAGATCTTAAGGGTTTCTGCGTGAACCCTAAGAATCTACTCTCTATATCACCAGGGAAGGCTATCCCATAATTCTTTAGGGGCTAGACAGGTAGCTTGGCTGTGAAAATAGGATATGGATCTCCACTGATTATGCTATCAGTCGATATTTTACCAGTTGGAGGTAGAACCAATATTCCCATTTCTGGTCTAGCGAAGTATATTTAATGGAAGAGTTACACCTTTTGAATGTAAATGAGATAGTTTTCGAAAGCAAGGCACATAGGAAAAGGGGATAATCGTATTTGCCTATGCCAATAGATATTTAGGAGGAAGGAAGATGAGAAACGTTGGAGACTGAAGAAATAAATGGATGTGGTTACTGCATGGGAAACTGGCCTGCTAAGTAGTTTAACCTTTTTCACTAATTGTCCTCTTCAATTCCGACTCTTTTATTTATTGAATTAGCTTACGAAGTAAGTAGAAGTTTCCTACTAGTAGTTCTCTCCATGCTGGACATTTATACCAGACGACATAAATGAAAGGTATTCATCATTTGTTAAGTAGTCATTCTTTGCGGTATTCTTAAACCTTCTAACTTTGACATAGATGAATATGCATGTGCCTTCATTATGTAAACGGAACATAGAAATCCTTGAGATCTATAGAACACCATACCTTGGGTTATGGAATAAGAAAAAATTGACAAGTATAAGTATTAATTGTTGCTAATTAGTATGTGAAAGAGATAATCGACAATGTACTAGAATGTCTAGTAATTGGATACTACCTATTTCTAAAAGTTTGAGGTTTGGTAGTCTTTCGGCTAGAATTTTATTCTTTTCCGAGAAAATCTCGATAGTAGACTAAGTTATTAGGGGGGAGCTTTAAACCTCGCTTTAATCTGTACTCACATCCTCCATGGACAAATCTCATTGTCTGAAATGCATATGAAGGAAAATGTTAAGTAGGAAAAAAATCTACCTGATTTAAGATTATCGTCTTACATAGGTCGCTACAAAAATCTTTACTCGCACTTTTGAGAATTCAATTTTTCCTTTCAATTAAATTTATTCCAACACAATACATAAACGTACAATGAAATTACAATTGTGGAAATCCTATAAAGTCTAACAAGGAATTTGCTATAATTTCTGTAAATCTTAAAGGCTGGGTCATGGATTAACACGAGCGTGTTTCACGTCAAATTTCACCTCTTGCATTTTATAGTTTGGCTTCTAAGTCGAGAAGAGCTTTAGGAAAGGCTTCCTTAACTCATTGAGACCAATCTGTTTGCACCAAGCTTATCGTTGTTATGTGCATGTCTCCTGTTGCAGCACTTATACATTGTTGCACTTTTAATATATGCTCTTCAAAACTAGGTTAGCATAGTTCGATTGATGTAGTGCATCGCGTCTGGCAATTTTCCCAAGGTTGATCTCGTGAAAGCTTTTGTTTTAGCAAGTTTACCTTTGCGAATCTTTTCTAAATAAAACATCGACCCCGTAGGAGTTTCTTTGACACCCTTTCATTCATTCAATTAGCCGACTGAGTGATCCAAATATTATCAACAATATGCAAAGATTAATTAAACCTTGTTTATAACCACATAATAGTATTGGTACACAATATTAGAAGAATTCTCCGAGAAACTTACATAAGTGCTTACAAATAGAAGTTATACAAAGTGAACGGAACTTCCAATATTCCTGAAAATGATTTTTTTTTTCCAAGTTTTCATGTATCAGATGTTTTGGCTAGTGTCAGTCCTTGGGGAGGCAAAGGAAGCCTCTTATAAACTTGTCCTCTAAGATGTTAGTCTTCATTGCTGTCGGTCCTTCGGGCCTCCTCAAATTTGGGCCACAAAGTTAGATTTCTTATAGGTGCTAGAAAAATTCTCGCAAAAGATGTTAACTAGAGCTTCTTATAAACTTGTCCTCTAAAATGTCAGTCTCCGTTGCTGTTAGATGAAAACATGGCTCTGCGGACGTGTACTCGCAATATTTTTACTGTAGTTAGATTCTGCGATAACTATTTAATTATTAAAGAAAGTAATGATCGGGCAGTACATGATGCAATGCATGGAGTAGTAACTGTGGTATTATATTTGTTCTTTTGTTTTGAATGATAAATGCTATTTTTAGCTTACAATTTTGCTTTCTGAATTTGCAGTTGCTGTATATATACTGTGCCGTATTCATTGCTTACCTATGACATATATTGGCGATCTGTACTATGAAGGGCATCATTGTTTTCAGAAAGTCTACATTTTCTTCCCCGGGGCATTACCTTTTCGATAATCTCAACGCGGATATGTATGTATTTTACATAAACTAGTCCGAATCTGTAATTTTGTCGCTACTATCTACCAGCCATTTTTCATCCTTAACTTGAAATGTGGTCGTCGTAATAAATGCTTTGTAATTTACATGCTTCCGAATTTATTAAATTACCAGAAATCAGTTTATTTACTTGTACGGATTAATCTATCACTGTATGCCTGTTGTTTATCATAAGCTACTCCTTTCATGTGATGAGTCATTCCTTCAAGTTGAGGTTGTGGTATATCTGAAAGGGGGCTTACATGGCTATTCAGGTCCAGGCTTTGATTCCCATTTTGGAGTGTTGAATTTTGATTCCCAGATGGTAAACTCAAATTATCATGGCAGCTGGTTCTCTAATAGGTACGTGGTTACGTCAAACCTGGCTGTAGGTGATTGTCCAATTGCAAGGACTAATGCGATGTTTACATAGCGAATGTGCATTTCATTCACAAATCTGGTTTTTTCTTTTGACTGGAAAATCATACCTTTTTAAATATGATTGTTTCAGTAGAAGGGTGTTCTTTACTTATCTGTTTTTAATACTACAGTAATTTGGTACGAACGAGGTCTGGTACATGGTTCAAGATGTCAGTGGGTACTACGATCTCAGACAGGTGGCATATGTCCAGTGAGGAAAATCGATCTCTAATTACCTTTTGTATTAATTTCCTCATTCAATTCAGTGTAATAATATTACTCAGTTTGTTCACCATACCTGTGACGCTCTGACTGTTCCTTCTTGATTATCGGTATGTGTGGCAGCTAGTTGGATGGAACTTCTTAAACTCAAGAATGGGCTTCTGATGAAAAGTGTTCAAGTTACATGATACACAAGTCAGTTGATAGCCCCTGGAGATCACCTGGATCGTTGTAACCTGGCTTACATGAAAATTTGTTTCGAATCGTCTCCAAGGGGCACACTTCGGATAAAAGGTGATCGCTAGCTCTTCCTTTTAGAAAAATCAATTATGAACAGAGAATAAAGATTTAGATAGCTCTGCATATGACACGAGCAACATTTATAAGGTCCTAGCCCTCGGTGATGATACTATTTGGGTAGTTTTTTTTTCCCAAGTTTTTATGGCTGTACTTGTGGAAATTGGCGGACGTATGAAACATGAAATTGGTATGTGCAACACTGAATTGGTACCAGCATTTAAAGATTGTCATCCTGTTCTTTCGCCCTGCCCTGTTTAAGTCTCTCTCTGATGTTTTTCTTTTCTTGATGCTTGCTGGCCCTACCCTGTCTTGTTTAGATTTCTTGTGATGTTTTTTTTTCTTCTATGGTTCTCCTTTTGTTTTTTGATCTGATGATCTGTAGGCTGTAGCTTTATATTTTTTATTCTGTTCTGTTTATGTGGTAGTCACGGAAAGCTTTTTCAAACTTTTAACTTCCAGCTTCATTGAATTCACTGCTTAAGTGTCTTGTGTCGTTAGTGACTTGCCGAAAAACGGGTGGAGGAGTTTATGGTTTCATCTTTATAATTTTTTCAATGTTCTAATATTCGTACAATAATGTCTTCGTGAATTTTATACACGTGGTTTCTAATTATATACTGTAGCTGTTTGTCACAATACTTCAGTTGTTTGTCACAGTGCCCATTTTGCATGAATAGTTATGAGAAGAATCTACCTTTTTTCCTTTTCCTTTTTGGTGATTGTTTTCAGTTTATGGAACTGGTGTAGTATTGTGTGATGAAAGTGAATGCGCAACAATGAACTAAAATCAGCCCTATGATCCTATCATTTATACATATGCTGCTTCAGTAGGGCTGGCAACGGATAAATATCCGCCGGATATTAGCAGTACCGATAAGGTTAAGGTTTAGGATTATCGGATATCCGGTATCCGATAATATCCGGCGGAAGCAAAAAATTCCATATCGATAAGGTTAAGGATAAGCTATCAGATACCGGAATTTTATCCGATAAAATCCGGTTTCTGGGAACAGAAGTAATGTTGAAATTTAACAGAGGTAAATGTTGAAGTAAATGTTGAAATTTAAAATCCGGTTTCTGGGAACATAAGTAAATGTTGAAATTTTGTTCAAATGTTTAGTGTAACTGAAAGACAGACAAACACACACAAACACTACTCCCAGTGTCTCAGTCACATCACACATGAAGAAAAAAAACTACAAACACCCAAACAGTCTGCAAACTAAAGTACATAAGAGCAAAAAAGAAAAAACCATGTCTTCTTGTACACAGGCTTAACAACAATGTCAACAACAGGCTAGTGATGATCTTCCTTGGCTGCGTGGTTTCATGTTGCATCATTGCATCAACTTCAGTCGAGGACTTCCATATCTGCATTCACAAACAATCAATTAAAAAAAAAATAGTGATGCAGACTAACAATGCTTATATTCTAAAATCTCTGTAACAAATGCTTTGAATTAACTACTTTAATTATGAGCTTCCCTTCGATTATGAGTCTTAAACAGGCGAGTCATCTTCTACACTGTAACACCAAAAACTGAATTCGAGCAGTTGTATACTTATGATCAGTAGAACTAGAAACCGGTTAACCATGCAACTCACTAGATGACACCAGATTTAACAATTTTTTCTCTACAGAATATGGTCATTTTGAGGGGTACAAGAACCGGTGGATATTCTTCTTCAATCCTTACCCTAATGTATATATTTTGCAGCAGACAGAAACTTAATTGCAACTATATTATATTTGTAATCTTATCCACTTAATTCAACGATGAGCTCTAAAACTATTGCAAGCTTCGTAAAACACGAAGACTATTACCTATCCAGTTCCATTTAATCTACTGTTATATATGTTCATTGACTAAAAATTAGTTAATAGCAAGAATTTTTTTTCAAATCTAATACAATTACCAAAGAAATAAGCAAAGGAAAAGAAGATTTACCTGCATCAAAGAAGTCTGGCAGCCAATCACTTAAGCATAGTAATGCTTGGACTAAATCTGGATCTAATGAAGTTCTGTGTGTTGTTAGAACCCTTCCACCATCGCTGAACATGGACTCTGATGCCACACTGGTCACTGGAACATCCAACACATCTCTTGCTATCTTTGCCATAGTTGGGTACTTAGGGCCATTAAGCTTCCACCAAACCAATATATCAAAGTTCAATTCATCTTGGGCTGACAAGGTTGGAAGAATTGGTTCTTCTAAGTACTAATCTAACTCAGACTTTTGAACATCACGTTCATCATTTTCCAACATAAAATCAGCATAATCTGGGATAGTTGTATCTGAGCTTCTTACATCCATGCGAGAGACAGAGTTGCTAAAGAAAGCAGGAGCTGAAGTGCTGTTTTGAGATTCATATGCTTTGAAAATTCGGGTCAAGTCTGTTTTGAATTTCTCATACTCATCTGCATAGTTATCTTCTCCATAAATTCTCTTATATGTGTACCTTACCCATTTTGCCTTATACCTTGGATCTAAAACCACTCCAATGCTCATAATCAAATTACTCTCACTCCAATATGCATTAAACTTTTCTCTCATTTTCAACCCCATTTTTTTTGATAATAGTCAAACTCATTATCTTCCCAACTTTTGATGAATTTGTTAATTTCATAAACCCCAGTGTAATACAGATTTGCAGTTGGATACTTAATCCCTGCAAACTGAGTTGAAACATCATTAAAAACCTCTAAACATTTACAAATTTCTATTCCTTGTTCCCACAGCTGTCTAGATGACAAAATATCGAAATCAGAATCAAACTCATTAAGTCTTTCAAAACCCTCTTGAAGTGCAATGGCATTCTTAAGCATCAGAGAAGTGTAATTCCATCTTGTGTCTACGTCTAAACTAACTGACTTTCCAGACAATCTACATTGTGCCAATGCTGTTTCAAACTTCTCTTTCCTAGCTTGTGAAGACTTTACATATTTAACACAATCTCTAATACCCTCTATAAACTCGGCAGCTACTTTCATGCCATACAATAAAAATCAAATGCAGTATGTGGTTGCTGCACCTCATGTGATTTCCTCCAAGCAACAAATAATTCTTACCATCTAGCCAACTAATAAGATTTATCATCATACCATTAGCTGGAGCATTATCAGCAGTCAAAGCGAATTTTTTCCTATCTATGTTCCATTCCAATGTGTAAGTTTTGATAAAATCTGAGAGAGCATCTCCTGTATATGGTGATGGCACTACAATGTAAGCTAAGGTTTTGGAAGTCAAATTCCACTCATCATCTATAAAATGACATGTAACAGAACAATAACCATCTTTAGTGTGTTTGGCAGTCCACATATCAGTTGTAAGACTACATTTGGAAGTCAAATTCTCTAATTGTAATTGCAATTCATATTTCATTTCAGTATAACACCTCAACACACCTGCTCTACTTGTATTCCTACATGGCATTTTAGCAACAGGGTTCAAAGACTTGACAAACTCTCTAAAGTAAAAATGCTCAACCATGTTAAAAGGGTAATCATGATTAGCAATCATTTTAGCAAGGGAATTCCTAGTAACCATAGGCTCGTACTTCCAATTAAGTAATTTAACTTGGTCATTACCTCCTTTTTTAAGTGCAGTGGTAATCTTCATCTGGCATGGCTTGTTTTCAGGCTTCTCGTGGAAGGTTTTTAGAGGTTGAGACAAGCGGGTAGTTCCTTGATCACTACAAGTAGGTATCAACATTTTACAATGATGACATTCACCCATAAGAACAACTTCTTCCTCATCCGGCTTCCCTTTTACAGGCATTACAATAATTTTCCTAGTGAATTCATCCCATGCTGGTGACCTTGTTGTACGCAATTTCTTCAATAAAGCAATAACAAGTGCATGATCTTCATTTGTTACTTCTGCTAATCTCTTACTCGAAGAAGGTGTTGTTGAAGCAATTGTTGAATATTCAAAACTTTGATCTTCTTGTTTTGGTTGTTCGGAATTTGGTTGACTGCTTGAAGTTCCAACTCTATTGGATGCTCTTTGACTTTGAGACATTCTGAGAACACACAAATTTACATTTTTCATCAGCACACACAAATTTGTCAAAACACCGCTACTTTAAGATAAACTGAGATGATGAGAAATTGAGAATATAAATTATAAAACATAATTGTCCAAAGCATGCTTTGTTTCTGTTCTCTATATCTCAAACATTTCACCATGCTTTGTTTCAAGCAGCATACCCTACCAACTGACAAATCCAAAAATTCCAGTCTACAATCACTTAACTCAACAAATTGTCTACATACATCCTTCTAAATAGATAATAACAACAACAACTAAGAAAATGATTTATATGGTTAAGGAAGTTGTCTATAGTACAATAATCAAAAGACAGCTCCGGCAATAAATCAAGACAATGGTGGTTAAAATCCAATCAAGGGAAAAAAAATCATATATGATTGCCATTTTGTAAAATCTAGTAAGACAGAAAATAAATATTGTGAAGAAATAAGAAAGTTTCAGTAACCCAGTAAAACATACAATTCACAAATGGTTCCCAAAGGAGCACAAATTGCTCAAAGTTCTATACCAGATTGAAATACAAACAACTTTTTATCAAACTTAGGCTGCTATGTAGGTCGAAGAATCAAAACTACTAGTGCTTCAAAAAAAATTTTGGAGGTACTTTCAACAGATTGAGGACTACAGTCCCTAACTATCGACGACCATGTACAAAATATCACTACTCGAAACCATAAAAAATCTCAGACTCATGTCAATTTCATGAAAATTGAAAAGCAATTTCAAAATATCCACCTCAAATTCCAGGCTCATGCCAATTTATGCTTCACAACAATAATAACAACAACAATCAAACACCAGGCAAGCTACAATCGATTTGTGTAAAAAATGAAAGCCTAATTTCGAAATTGTTAATTTCAGATATCTCAACCCCTAATTTCATAAACATCAACAATGAGTTGATTTTAACAAAAATAAACAAAGGGTTTAGTCGGTTAGATTACTTACTTGTTTTCCGAATGAAAAACTAATTTTCTCTGAGAATCTCTGATCAAAATCAAAACATTACCTTCTACATATCTAAATCAAAACCAAAACTAATCTTCCTCTTAGTCTCTGGATTCCTATCAAACCCTCATTTTGAATCTATCGATCTTTATATACCTATCTCTCGATCAAACCCTCTCTATGACTCCCTCAGTTTCTTGATCTCTCGATCTCTTTCTGTTAAGAATGAGAAAAGAAAATGTTAAAGAGACCAAAGACTCGAAGAGTAATTATTCTCGACATGTAATACTTGGGGGTTGAAAATTACAAGTACACCCCTAGGCTATCGGATGTCGGATATTAACCTAACAGAATGATCCTCATCCGATTCCGATAGGGTTAAGAGGGAATATCCGATAATATGTCCGGTTCTGATATTCGATATCCTATATATCAGATTAAATCCTATAAGAAGTCGAATTTTCGGAAGTATATTGCCACCCCTATGCTTCAGTTTTCCAGCAGTAAGCTAATCTATTGAAGTGTCTCCAACTCTATGAAATCGATATTCTTGTTATTAGCTTATTGCAAAGATGTTTGATTCAGCTAGGCAGATCTGAATTGAAAAATATTTTACGAATTGTTCCACGACGAGTTATAATAGTGATAGTTTTTCAATTCTGTAACTTACGAGGTTTCATATTTCCTTGCAGCGGAGGTTGTGAGTTGACTGTAAAAGGAGAATGACTGTTAGTAGACATGTCTCGTCCTGGGCACTGGGCAGCAATGCACTTCAAGTAACTTTCTTGTCTTTAAACCATTTTTTCTTGTTAAATGACAATTTCCGACTTATTGCAAAGGAAATTTTATTCAAATTATCACTGTGAATTTGCAGGATCATGTTTAACTGTTACTAGCTAATGCAGTCTAGTTATTAAAATATGGAGATCAACAACGATTTTGAGGATTGTGTTGTACTGAATGCTGGTACTTTAGGAAGTTAGTATCTGTTTTCTATCAATGAAAAGGACTCATATCCAGTCCTTTCGGTTCTCATTGCCACTGCATAAGAGGTTAAAACTTAATAACATATGTAAACTTCTCCATTCCAGTTTTCTGCATGATACAAGCAAGAGACTTGTTATGAATCCATAATAACATTTGTACTATTACCATGACGTCCCTAGTATCAAAAAAACTTTTGTCTGAAATAACAGTTGGAGTCGTTATTTGTTTATTCTTAAAATAGTAACGACTGTAACCGACCATTATAAATTTATAGGAGAGTCATCATGGTCGATATATATATACCAAGACGACTTTTATTGGGAATGTTTGATTTTTGAATTTGTAAAATCATTTCATTGAATCGAAAAGGCATACATCTACCTTAGAATAGTATTGAAGGAAAAGAAATTACATAAATCATTACATTGCGCTCAAACAATTAATCACATACGTCGAAGAAAAACAAACTAAATGGTTGAGATTTACTTCCGAAAAACCATTTTTCTTCCAATTTAATCGGATCTTATTCGTACTTGTATTTGTCTTACTCCGATAATCCTTTTTTCTCTTGTCCGATTTCTCGGTATTGTACTTTTGCGGTATGTTCTGGTTACTTTGTATTCTCTTATTTTCAATCTTAACTCATTGTAACCTCGAATTTTCATTAATGAAAATGTTTCTTGTTATAAAAAATAAAAAAATGATAAAAATAAAAATAAATGTTATACGTTGAATGGGTAGGTACTTTCTTCCAAGATACGATGGAAATCCTCATGCCAAAAAAATTTCCCATGGTTAGTTTCATATTGGTGGATAGCCGCCAGCCACAGGAAAAACAAATCAATTGTAAGTTAGCATCATTCAAGAAAAGGACTATAAAACTATGTCCCGGAAGGATATGTCCCAGCTACGGGTCGACTGATCCACATGATTTAGATGGTTTAAATGGCTTAAAATGCCCGTTTCACCAGATTTTCTTTATTGGAAAAGGTACTCCCAACTAGCTCAAACCTAAACTAAGTTTCAAATTTTTTGATGAATGACTTATTGATTGACATACTTACTCTTATCAATTTTCTTTTGGAGGGATGAGCTTCCATTAAGGTTTTCATTTTATCTTTCAAAACTTCGTATTCTTTAAATACCTCCTTGAATTTATTCTTAATGAGCCGAAGCGTCATTCTATTACGATTTCCGTCTAATAAGCCAAAAATCGTAAATATACGGTTCCACTAAGTATAAAATGTTTGATTCTTGTTAAGGTAAATATTTGGGTATCGCTGTGGTTAGTATGGGTATTAGTACGCTCTATCAAAGTCGTGCTTCGTGTTAGAGCAATGCTCGGTTGAACCCATAAGTTTTCTATCCCAAGCTTGTTGTCAATATTAGATGAAGAAAATGATATCTAGTCTACTAAGTCAAGTCTCAGACTAAGTTAGAATTTGGTAGTTTAGTATTAGACATCACCCTCGACGACTGAAGATCGACGAAGACATTTGGAGAAATTCATTAATCAGATATGTGAAGACTGGACCATTATATTTTACTCATTATCTTACCATCCGTATGTCTTATAATAGATTTGTCACAAATAATAAATTTTGAGTCAAGCTTGTCTTGTCAAACATCTCGAAATATGGTTCAATCATTAACAATATTAGTTCGAAACAATTTATTGTTCTAGAATAAATTTATGGATCAAATGAAAATTGCCCAAGCAAATGATTTTATCATTTGGGAATATTTTAAACATGAAAAGAGAAAAATACAAAACTTCTGTTATTTCGACTCAGGGTAAGTTGGCGAACCACTTCACAAACCATAGATATCTGAGTTTTAGAAATACAAGAAAGGTTGGCGAACCCAGTTTGCAAACCGCAAGTTCAGTTGGAGACAGTTCAAGAACCGTTGAGAACTGAAATTTTCATGTTGGTGTAAAAGGCTTACAGTTGGTGAACCGGGTTCACGAACCATGCCAATATGAGTTCTCGATTCGAGGAGGGTTGGAAAACCCAGTTCACGAACCGTAGCACCCTGACTCGTAAACTTGCATTATGGTTCATGAACCTTTTCACCAACGGTCCCAATAAAAATTAGAAGATGCTCAAAGATTTATTTTTTAAATATATTTAGCATTGCTATAACTCTCATAAACACCTCTACGACATCATTGATCACTAAAACACTTGTGTATGTGCATCATGATTTAATTCTTAAGTGTTAAATGAACATCAAATTGCTTATAGTTCATAAGGCATATTTTCCAAAGGACGATCATTATACACGGTTCCGTAACCAGATCATTGTGCATATTCTTCTAATGTGCTTTCAAGAAAATTTCTCACATGCTTACTTGAAATCCTAATTAAAGTTTCATCTAAACAAGGAAAGTGTTTACTTGATTCTCAAGTTATCTTAGCTTGAATTCTAAGTAACCCCCCAGTCTTGAAAAACTATAAATAGAGATGCTCTTTCAACTGGAAAATTTCAATCTCTGAAACTTTGTGTCTTAGTTGATAGCAAGAGAAGGCCTCTATTAACCTAAATTTCCTATGTGAAATGCTATTAGGTTTACAACTAAAAGACTTCACTTTGGGGATTCGTGAAGCCAGGTCCGACTATCTTTATCTTGATAGTTCGTGTATCCTGATCTTGGTTTTCTGTTATTAAGGTTCTCGTAATCTCTTTCATGCAATATAAATAGTAATTGAAAAGTTTTATTCGTTTCAAACTTTGTGACTCCGTAAGATACACATCTGAAAACTATTCTTAATTGATACATTGAAGATTGTTCTTGACAGGTGGTAAAAGATCCAGGCTCTTATCTAAATGAGTGTAAGTGTTCCAGATTTTTTAGCTTTGCTAGCTTTGATCCCAATGGAAATCGAATAGACTTATCTGTTAGAGGAAGATTGGTATCAAAAGTCTTCACTGAGGTTGAAACAACTCTTAGGCTGTAAAGGACTTCAGCTAAGGGAATCAATTGCGTAGAGCCTTGCGAAGTTCAAGAGAGTAAGGAGCGTGACTATAATTGAATCACTTGGAGGGTGGATTTGGTCTCAACTACATTCCAGTATGAAGTCTGATAGTAGGATAATGTCTGTAGATGCTTAATACAGTTTGGTGTTCAAATCTGAATGAGGTCTCGGGGTTTTTCTACTATTGCGGTTTCCTCGTTAACTTTTGGTCTCTTGTGTTTTTCCCTTTCCACATTATATTGTTTATCTTTATAACTGGATTTACACAAATAGTACTTATTCCATCTTAGTAGATACGTCCATATAATTGTAATCAATTACAAGATTTGTTTCTTGTAGAATTTATATGATGAAAGATAGATAACAAGTTTAATACTTGACAAAATTCCGATTTGATTGTTTGGATACGACTAGATTAATCTTGGATATTGATTTTTCAGATCGTCTAAGTACTCTTCTTAACAAACAGGTTCACCTACACAATAGTCTAAGAGATATAAAGATTTGGGTTCTCACTTGAGTATCAAAAAATATATTTAAACAATAAAATATAATATTCGTGCATATGTTCAAATTACTCACTATGCCAACATCTTGAACTTTCCTATGTTACAAACCTAATTTCCAAAATCACACAAACCCTAAAGTGTATGTGACAAGAGAAATCAGTTTTAATTATAGGGATCGGTTCGACCTTAGTTTCTAATGTAAGTAGGGATCGGTTCTACCTTAGTTCCCCATATAAGTAAGGATTGCTTCTACCATGGTTCCCAACATATGCAGGGATCAGTTCCACCATGACTCCCAATATAAGTAGGGATCGGTCTTCAATGAAAACTGAACCACCAATCCATTTGATTTCTTTCAACTATGAAACAAGTTCGTAAGTATACTTTCTTAAACTCATGTAATCAAACATGGTTTTATAGGCATGAAATAAATCCTAAGTTCATTACACGATTTTGTAACAAGTTACAAATAATATGTTTATGTCGCAATTATGAAGTTCAAAAGATAAACATTATACCTCGTAATTCAATATACCAAGGTTGTAAAACAACTTGTATATTCTTCCTTGACACTTTGATCATAATAAGATGGTCAAGTCTATAATACTAGAGTTTCATGTGTATAATTTTGCATGTTATGTTTTCAATCTAAACGACTTGAAAGTAATGATATAAAAATAGAAGCAAGACAAGTCTTGTATTACTTACCTCAAGTATAAGGATGATGTCTTCGTTGATGTTGATACGTCTTCAGAATATTCAAGTCTTCAGAATGATACTTGTATATATCAGCATTTCTATACTTTCTATCCTAACCTAATGAAGTTGACTTTAGTAATTTAATCAAGCGACTTTTGAGTTTTGATAATAAAATATGACAACTAACCTTGACATACCAATGCTTGGCGCGTTCAATCGACCAATGCTATAACAACCTCCCCCATTTCAATTTTATTGACAAAAGTGTAATACATATGGAGAATGCACAAATGAAAAGATAAAGATATTACATTACATAACAGTCTCTTAACTCATTCTTCATACGCTTGATTCCCAGTTTCAACAGTACAATAACCTGCAAATACTCAAAAGATAAATGCCATTGTTGACGTATTTGAATAATAAAAGCTTTGCTCCTCCTAAAGGAAGGTAGATGTTCAGTCTGAACATATTTGTTATTCCCTTTTGTAGTATGTAATAATACGCAACATGGTGACATATTTCTCCCCCTTAGTCAATGCTTTACTCTTTTCCTTAGATATATACTTTTCAACAATATCCTTTCTCAGTGATTGTAAATCACCCGTATACTCCATATATTTCTCCCCCTTTTTGTCATGAAAATGACAAAGAAACGAAAAAAATACCTAAGCAAACCTAAAGGATCTTACAAGTTCATAAGAACTCATATAACCTAAAAGAGTTCAACACGAAGGTTTAGCATACCATTTTAGATAAGCAATACTAAAACCGAAACTACCTAAGTAATTTGTTTTAGCCTCTTATCAAGGAAGCAATTTCACGAAGCAATTTTCCTTTAAGATCAGAATTAACTTAGTTATTTATCAGGATCCAATTAATCAGAAATAATTGTACCTCGATTAGACAAGACAAAGCTAGGTTAGATAACTAGTTTTGTTATCAAGGAACCGATCAGACTTGAATAACCGTACCTTATTTTGATCAGTCAAAACTAAGATTAAAATTAACTTATTTTTTCTTATCAGAAATCAATCGGACTAAAGCAGTTAACCCTTCTTTTGTTAAGCAAAAACAAAAATCATGGTTGACTTATTATTTCTTAACCGGAACCAATTGTAACATAACAATTGTACCGTATTTTGTTAAGCAAAAGCAAGAATAGGCAATTAAACCAGTTTTTCTTAACATGAAAACAATTAACAAAACATAAATAAATCGCTACCTCACTGTTTAATATGACAAACTAAGATCCTAACTGATCAAGTATTCATATCAGAAAAGAGATTATCAAAATTCTTCCTTGATTTTCACAACCACTGACCCCACAAAGATATGACGTTTAAGCATCAGTTCAATAAAGATCTCTTCCACTGTGTGTTGTTATCCCCTACAAGACAAAATCTTAATAAACGAGACAACCTTTACAAAAAAAAAGTATTAGAGCACTGCTCGGCCGAACTCGCAAGCGTTGCTATCTCAAGCTTGTTTGTCAAGTTTAGGTGTCAAAACTATAAGTGTTGATTTCTAGTCTACTTATAGTTATATCTCGGATTAGAATAAAATGTGTAGTTGATCTTTAGACTTCACGGCGTTCGTCGATTGAAGACGAAGATCTACTAGGGGAGCTTGGATGAACTTCATCAACAAAAGGTATGTGGAGACTTGAACTCATCTATCACTCAGAAGTATATTCTATTCTATCTCCTATTGAGAGTAAGTCGTATAACTACATAGACTTTAATATTATACACATTTGATGTTTCGAGCTGAGTTTAACTCGCTTATATTTTTCTAGAAATATGTGTTTGAAAGTTTTTTGCTTAAACTACGTTCATCATTTTTCTTGACGAAAGTCAAAATATGATCATGTGAAAATCGCCTTGTAACATCTTACATGATTTGTGTGAGACAGTCATTTGATGTAGACTCGGAATTTTGTGTATTGATCATTCGATCGCTTAAAAATTTCTTATAAGCTAATAGTTTGTGTGAGACAGCTATTGTCGTCTTCTAATAATGTTTCAATGATTGAAATAGGAGTTTGGAACAATTAATCATTGTCTGGATATAGCACAGTATGCATACCCGTATGCAAACTGTTGTAAGTATGATTCACGTCTGGGAACCAAGTATGCATACCCATATGCGAATGGTTTTAACGGTTAAAGTCCAGGAACTAAATTTTTGTACCAGTTTTCAAACTGTTTCACATGAGTTCGGTCTGGAACGACAATATGCATACCCGTTTGCGAACTGTAGGAAAGATCAAAGTACAGAACTTAAGTTTGCGTACCCGTTTGCAAACTTATGTGCTTAAGTTCTAAAATCGGATAAATACGATTTCATAATCATGAACAAATACATTTATATATTAAGGAATAAAATCTTTCCAAACCATGGGTAAAATGTTCATGAATTGATTCTTGTGAATCAAATCCGATTTTGCTTCAATCGTGTCTTGTATACTTCTATGAGAATATAAAAAATTGAACAACTCTATGAGAAATACAATTAGATTCATTTGATTATCATTTGATCTAGAAGTGTTAAGATGAACATGGTTAATTCAAAAGTGTTCATATGGCTAACTTCGGCTAACTGTTATTGAACATGGTTTCTTTGGGATCTAGAAGTGTTAAGATGAAACATCACAGGTTGTGCGAAGTTCAATTAATTGGTGAATCCAACCTTTGGTTGTTGATTAAAATTGATTGACACTTGAACATTGGTCTTTGGTACCGTTCAAGTTGTTTCTCATAATAATCAGGCTCATAGATTCTATCTGTTTGATTTGCTGATTACATTGAGAAACAAATATATAACTCTTGGATATATTTCCTTGATTGAGTCTGACTGTCTAGTTGATTCTCACGGAATTATATTGGAGTTAGTCCATACAGATTTCCTAATGAAATATTGGATGTTGTTGTTAGACCCCCGCTTTTCAGAAAGGTCGACAAGGTCTTAGCTATTATGTGCCAATGTAAAAATCTAAAAACGAAACTCATATGTATATTAAATACACAACTTATGAAACATAAACTGATAATAGTATAATCGTGACTTCAACACATGAGATTAATCAATATCTACTTATGATTATTTGATAGAGCAACCCAATAAGTTAGATCTTAAACCTGCTATATCAAAAAGTCACAAAATCATAAGAGATATACATAATATGAGATCGAAACGTTAGGGTTTAGTAAAAACCGAAACTAACTCTCATAATCCGAAAGTAAATCAAAGATATAATTGAAATATCCCAGGTTTTGCGTAGTTCAATTAATTGGTGAATCCAACCTTTGGTTGTTGATTGAAATTGATTAACACTTGAACATTGGTCTTTAGTATCGTTCAATTTGTTTCTCATAATAATCAGGCTCACGGATTCTATTTGTTTGATTTGCTAATTACATTGAGAAACAGAGATATAACTCTTGGATATATTTCCTTGATTGAGTCTGCTTGTCTACTTGATTCTCACGGAATTATATTGAAGTTAGTCCATACAGATTTCCTAACGAAATATTGGGTGTGGTTGTTATACCACCGCTTTTTTAATTGGTATCAGAGAAGGCAAACACGCTAAGACCGTATAAGTCCGTGTTTGTAGCAATCTGATTTTTTTGGACGAATGTATCTCTAATAACGTACCAGTTCAAAAATTACCAGATGTTTTTCAAAGCTTAAATTAATCTGAGAGAACAGTCATATCTAGGTCAACATCTAAACATCCTCGTCATGTAGAAACTGTTAATAACTGGGAAACACGCCTAGAAGAACAGTTGGATGAACTTTCTGATGAAGGTGATTCAGATATTGATAAAGATGTTGATGAGGAAGTCTCAGGGTATGTTAAGGTTTTAAATTATTTGGAAAAGAAGAAGATGACAACTTCTCATGTCACACCTCTTCTGACTCCTCTCTGTCGAGAAAACAATAAATTGAAAAGGATTTACGAAGGTCTTTATGTTTTGAATCGCTCTTGTGAATCGATCTTCAAAGATTCTGAGGAAAACCTGATTAGAAAGTCACTTGAATGTGATAATGTTTATCAATAATACTTGTTGTTGGAAGTGAAACTTGCAGAAACTGAAGCAAGGATTAACTCCCAGCAAGCAAGTTTTGATGACAGAGAAAACACTTATCTCGCTCAAGAAAAACGCCTTGAGGCTGATTTAGATGCTTCTCTTGATAAAATCAAGATGTTGGAAGATAAATTGAAAAAGTTCAATACTAGTTCAAACAAATTAACCACAATGCTAGAAGCAAGTAAAAATCATGGTGATACACGGGGATTGGGCTATAAGGGAATAGATGCTCCAAGTAGAAAAGAGGTAAAATTTGTCAAGGCTAGTGATTCTTCTCAACAAAAGGTTTATACTGATGGAAAAAGTGAATTTCCTTCACCGATAGTTAAGGTTCGAAAGAGCAAAGTATATCAACCTCCAAAAATAACACACATGAATCCGGGTAAGAACGTTCCTTATATTTGTCATTATTGCGGAAACAAAGGTCACCTGGAAAGGAGATGTCGTTTCGTATAAGGAATGACAAACTTCGTGATGTTCTTGTTTTGGAATCATAAGAAGTTTTGAAACCAAGATCTTATGTTAAGGCCAATCCCCTTAACATTACAGGTTGTAACTATCCAGCCTTTAGGCAAAGGAATCAGTGCTGTGATAGACCTAGATTTTCCTATAAACGTCATACGAATCCTTTTCACAATCGTAATAGTTATCAAAAGGATAACTTCGTAAAGATGAAGACAAGATCCTATGCTCCCAATTGGAGAAAGACTAACTTTCAAAAGAATAGTCAATCCAATTTTCTTCCAAGATTTCTAGAAGAGAGTAATGGGAATAAGGTTCTGGTTGTTCCTAAACATACTCAGAAGTGGATACCAAAGAAAGTCAATAATGCTTTTAGTGTGAAAATGAATGATCTCCCAGAAAATTCCATGACTATGGAGAAGGCAGTATCCATGATATTGGAACTTAAAAAGTTCTCTGGATAAATGGATTTGGATGTGAAAGGTTCTAAAAGCGATCTCTTTCATTATAATTCAAAATTCAAATGGAATAAGCCAAAAACTATAGATGGTGAAAACTCAATAGTTGCGAAAAAGTGGAATATAAGACCGGATTATCAATTGGTTCCTGTTCACCTTGATTTATCAAAAGACGGTACAAACTTCGTAGGTATTTCTGTGAGAGACAGATTTATCTATCAGAATAGATTTTTCTGTGGGAGAGAGATTTGTTTATCAAGTCTTCGACCTTGGGTTGTAGCAACTTTTAGTTGTGAGTGAGATCAGCTAAGAGAATCAAGTGCGTAGAGTCCTGTTGGGATTCAGAGGCGTAAGGAACGCGACTGTACCTTAATTAGTGTGAGATTGGTTAGGGCTCAACTACATTCCAGTCCAAAGTTAACTTGTAGTAGGATAGAGTCTGTAGCGGCTTAATACAGTATGGTGTTCAAATCTGGACTAGGTCCACGGGTTTTTTTTTGCATTTGTGGTTTCCTCGTTAACAAAACTTCTGGTGTCTGTGTTATTTCTTTTCCGCATTATATTTGTCTATATAATTGAAATATCACAGGTTGTGTGTAGTTCAATTAATTGGTGAATCCAACCTTTGGTTGTTGATTGAAATTGATTGACACTTGAACATTGGTCTTTGATACCGTTCAATTTGTTTCTCATAATAATCAGGCTCACGGATTCTATCTGTTTGATTTGCTGATTACATTGAGAAACAAATATATAACTCTTGGATATATTTCCTTGATTGAGTATGACTGTCTAGTTGATTCTCACGGAATTATATTGGAGTTAGTCCATACATATTGCCTAATGAAATATTGGATGTGGTTGTTAGACCCCCGCTTTTCAGAAAGGTCGACAATGTCTTAGCTATTACGTGCCAATGTAAAAAGCTAAATCTAAAACTGAAACTCATATGTATATTAAATACACAACTTATGAAACATAAACTGATAATAGTATAGTCTGAGATCTCATCAAGAGTTACAACAAGAGCCTTAATTCTAGTGTACTTTCTCATATTAGGATAGTCTTCAGCCGAATGATCGAACCTTTACACTTGAAGTATTGAGGCTGATGTTCATCATCTTCCTCTTGATTTATTCATGTTCTTGGCAAGAACTCGATCATGAGAACTAGTTGGATGATGATTACTCTTTACGAATATCTTATTTTGTTGTTATTAGAGCACTGCTCGGTTGAACCCACCAAGCATTGGTTGTCATATTTTAGTATCAAAACTCATAAGTTGCTTGATTAGATTACTAGAGTCAACTTTGTTAGGTTAGACTAGGAAGTCTAGAAATTTTGATACGTACAAGTATTACTTTGAAGACCTGAAGATTCCGAAAACGTATCGACAATGATGATAACATCATCCTTCGACTTGAGGTTATTAATACATGACTTGACTTGTTTCCATTTCTATATCGTTGCTTTCAAGTCGTTTCTGATTAAAAACATAACATGTGAAGTTATATATGTGAAACTCTAGTATAATAGACTTTATCATCATATTGTGATCAAAGTGTCAAGAAATAATATATCAATAGTGATAAGTGATTTATATTGGTATATTTAATTACGAAGTACAATGCTTATCTTTTGAACTTCGTAATTACGACATCGACATAACCTTTGTAACTTGTTACTAGATTGTGTAGTGAACATACGTTTGATTTAATACCTAAAAAACTATGTTTAATGACATGAGTTTAAGGAAGTAGACGTACGAACTTTTTTTGTAGTCGAAAGGAAATAAAGAGGATTGACGGTTCGGTTTTTATTGAAGATCTTAAGTATGGACCGATCGTAGAACCAATCCTAGCTTATGTTGGGAGTCAAGATAGAAACGATCCCTACCTATATTGGGAGTCAAGGTGAAACTTCTTTGGGTATCATGATAGAACCGGTCCCAATAGGCAAAAATGATTTCTGTAAGTCATGTACACTTTAGGGTTTGTGTGATTTGGAAATTGGGGAAAAATGGGAAAGTTAAAGATGTCGAAATAGTGAGTAATTTGAACATGTGATGGAATCTTATTTCTTAATTGTTCACAGATATTCCTTGATACTCAAAGTGAAATCCCAAACCGCAATAGTAGAGAATCTTTTTGAGAGATTCAAATTTAATATGTTTTGTTTTACCATCGATCAAAACATATCTCTGGAAATAAATATTAGTTATGTGTTAGCTAAAATTGAATAGTCCATGAATATTTCGGTTATACAGTTGGATATTGTTGGAATTTATAAAATTGAATTTAAGTGCTTTATTGCATATCTTAGAATATCTTCGGTTATGCCTTGGTATCCAAACTACCTTGGTCTATAAATAATAAAGTTTGTTTTTTTTACAAACTTATCTTGAGACAACCAAACTTCATCTTTGTTGTTTCTGATGTAGCCAACTAATAGTATTTTCGTAATACTATCTTGGAGAACAGAGTAACCTAATTAGGTGAAATCTCTTACGATCGCTAGTTTAAATACTTCTTTGGGATCAAGAGGCGTGTACCGTTGATGGGAAACTAGAATCTTATTGTTATTTTAGTTTTCAATTATTGATTTGATTGACTAACGGTAGTTATCTCTTGATTTCACCTAGTTTGATTATTCTTAAGAGCCTTATCTTCTGACATAAAACTATATCAAGAGTTCAACATTGACTTGTGATCATCCATTATTAACAGACTCCGTTCTCTGCGTGATTGATCATAAGTCAGGAATCAAGTTTGTTATTGTGCATGTACATGAGACTATTGAAGATTGAAAACAAAAAGATTTTTCTTATTGGTTTTGTATCTTCGTGATTTGATTTGTGCAAAAACTTGATCAGATGGGATTCAACTAGATCTAGTTTATTTTCTGATAGAATGATTATTGAGTAGTCGTATTTAGATCGAAAAGTTATCATTTGGTGGATCTTCAGTATCCGAATCTGGTAGTTCTGTTTGACTTGATCCAGTAAACTTGTTTAATCCATATCTTGGAAGATCTAAACCTGATTAAGGAGTTTAATTAATTTTAAGCAAAAAATCCTTTGTCACACTCAACATACATATCTTTGATTGATTTCCTGAGATAGGAGAGTGGTTACCAAACAGATAGCCCTTTACTGTTTGGAAGACGATCAAAAGGATTGGGTGCTTAAAATCTTCAGAAAGACTGAAGCAACTTAAGATAGGAGACTCTATCTTAATATTCACGTGTGTTGGCCAGATTGGTTGTAGGTGCAGGGATACTGAAGAAACTAGGTAACTAGGGGTAGTTTACTTGGTCTCAACTACACAAAGTTGGTAGTGTATTTGTATAATGGCTTAATTCTGAGAGTATTCAAAACTGGACTAGGTCCCGGGGTTTTTCTGCATTTTCAGTTTCCTCGTTAACAAAATCTTGCTGTGTCATTTACTTTCACTTTCCGCAATTATAATTATTGTTTTACTTTTCGAGGAAAACCCAGATGCAGAAAACCCCCGGGACCTAGTCCAGTTTTGAATACTCTCAGAATTAAGACGCTATAAAAAGAACACTAACAACTTCGTATAGTTGCGACCAAGGAAACTACCCTAGTTACCTAGTTTTATCAGTATCCCTGCGTCTATAGTGGATTCGGCCGACGCATGCGAATCCTAAGATAGAGTCCATTATCTTAAGTTGTTTCATCCGTTGTGAAGACTTCAAGCACTTAACTCCTTTAGATCGTCTTCCGAAACAGTAAAAAACTAATATTTTTGGTAACCACTCTTCCAATCTCAGGAAGTTAATCAGAGATTTGTAATGAGTTCAACAAAGTATCTTCCGTCTAATCTAATAACCTCATTTGTTGGGTAAATTTAATCAAGATCTAGATTACCATAATAACCATATCTAGATTTATAAACTATAGGATTCGAATACTGAAGAGTACCGCCAAATGACAACTTGTCGATCTAATACGACTAGTTAATAAATCGGATCCCAGTCGATCAAGTTTTTACACGAAGTTAAATCACAAATATACGAAACCAATAAGAAATCTTCTTGTCTTCAAATATTCAATGTCTTCTTTTGTACCTGCACAACCAAAATCGATTCCAACTTATGATTGATCACAAACAGAACGAAGTATGTTAATAATTAATGGATGATCACAAGTCAATACGTCATATCTAAACCACCGCTAATCTCTTGATCTAGTTTGAATGATCGTATGTCAGAAGAGAAGGCTCTCAAGAATAATCAAACCAGGTGCAATCAAGGTTTAACAACCGTTAGCCAATCAAACTAATAATCGAAAATTAAAATAACAATGCTGATTCTCGTTTCCCACCAACGGTACTAGTAGACGCTTCTTGATCCCAAAGAAGTCTTTAAACTAGCGAACATAAGATATTTTGTCTAATTAGGTTACTTTCCTTTTTAAGATAGTATTACAAGTAATATTATTAGTAGGATACAACAACGACTACAAAATCAAGTGGCTGTCTCAAGATAACTTTGTAAGAAGAACAAACTTCACTATTTATATACCAAGATAGTTTAGACACCAAGGAATTTACATAACCAAAAATATTCTCAAGATATGCAATAAGCACCTAAATTCGATTTTTTCTTAGTCCAACCAATATCCAACTATCATACCGAAATCCCACTTGGATTACAACTCAATATTAGCTGAGATACAAGATAATTAACTCATATATCTCCGAGAGATATGTTTTTCTTGCTGGAAAACAAAACATATATATCCGAAAAGCTTAATAAAAAGATTCTCAAACATTGCGGTTTAGGATCTTACCTTGAGTATCAGGGAATAACTTTGAACAATAAAATACAAGATTTATGCACATGTTCAAATTACTCACTATGTCGACGTCTTGAACTTTCCTATTTGCAAACCCAATTTCCAAAATCACACAAAATCAAGAGTGTACGTGATAATAGAAATCGGTTTCGCTTATGGGGATCGGTTCTACCTTAGTTCTTAATGTACAGGTAAGGATCGATTCTACCTTAGTTCCCCATATAAGTAAGAATAATATCTACCATGGTTCCCAACATAAGTAGGGATCATTTTTACCATGACTCCCAATATAAGTAGGGATCGGTCCTGCCTTAGATCTTCGATGAAAAACGAACCACCAATCCATTTGATTTCTTTCAACTACGGAACAAGTTCGAAACTCTATTTCCGTAAACTCATGCAATCAAACATAGTTTTCTAGGCATGAAATTACTCCTAAGTTCATTACACAATCTAATAACAAGTTAGAAATATTATGTTTATATCACAATTGCGAAGTTCAAAAGATAAACGTAATACTTCATAATTCAATATACCAAGGTTGTAAAACAACTTGTATATTCTTCCTTGACACTTTGATCATAATAAGATGATCAAATCTCTAATACCGTAGTTTCATGTATATAACTTCGCATGTTATGTTTTCAATCTAAACGACTTGAAAGTAACTATATATAAATGGAAACAAGTCAAGTCTTGTATAACTAACCTCAAGTAGAAGGATGATGTCTTCGATGATGTCGATATGTCTTTAATATCTTCAGGTATTCAAAGTAATACTTGTATGTCTCAATATTTTTAGACTTCTTAGCTAACTTAACGAAGTTGACTCTAGTAATCTAATCAAGCGACTTTTGAGTTTTGATACAACCAACCTTGACATACCAACGCTTGACGGTTTCAATCGAGCAATGTTCTAAAAAATCCATAATTCTTAAGACAATTAAATTACAAGTAGCGAAACATCAACATTTAAATGGGATTTATGGATTTTAGTGCGTATATGAAAACCCTAAGTTATCATGTCGAACTTACGAGCATTTGGTTAGGATCAACCCGACTGATAAACATATTGGTTGGTTAAGTTACACTGGAAATATTTTTCAAAGTGACTTAGTTAGCTAGAAAGGAGCATAGAACTTGATCTACGAAGTGACCTTGAGTCTAGTAGATTAGTTGAACTTATAACCTGTCTAGCTAGGGTTGTTAGTAAACATGTTTTTGAAGAAGATCATGCTTGTGTGATTGATTAATTGGATTCACATTCATTAGTGGAGAAGGACTCCTTAATCATTATCATTTTCATATTTTCATTAATTATATTATTATTATCATAGTCTTGCATTTTTCTTATTGTCAGATTTTTGATTGACAACTTTAGCCCAACTTCCCTTAGGAACGAACCTGCTTATCATTGTGTTACTTATTAGTGTAACAGAAGTAAGGAATATATCTTTTGTGAGTTTGACACCTTGTACAACTGGCACAAATCCAGTGCTTATTTAATTGTGTTTCTTTATTAATTGTGATAGGAATTAATGTAAGTAAGCTTTGAGTCCCTGACTCCCTTCTTAGATTTGAGTCCCTGACTCCCTTCCTAAATATGTTGGTTTAAATTTTAGGTGGTACCACCATCCCACATGCCAAAGCGAGTCTGATTTTGTGGAAACTCCTTATATGACATTTTAGTTTCCTCTGTTGATTTAATTTGGGAGTTATATGATGAGGGATAAAACTCTAAATACGCGCTGTAATTGAGGTAATTTATTAATTACTCAAAAAGTACGATAAAAATGTCAATTCACACTCCTTAGAGGAGTTTGCACAAAGATGGATCCTAAGTAAAGGTTGTACCTTCACTGACTAGTTGGCATTCTCCAAGGTATCTGAAGAGACAAAAACACATAAATGCTAAGAATTGACGGAAATTAATACCAAATATATTTTTGCATTTATGATATAAATATATTAGTATGATGAAGAAGATCTAAACGATATAAATGAATAAGATATTTTATAAGAAAAAATCATACACAAAAGAAAATCAGATATTATATCAACGAATACGATCATACCAAAGGAAAACCATAAACATCTATATTATCTTATGATTAATCTTCTCCACCAACCGTATTGCATTATTGTACTTTATTGATTAAGATGTCGAAATTTAGCGAATTCACATGTTGGATTCTCATATTAGCAATATCCGTTAATGAAGGATTAATTGAAGGAAGAATAACTATGAAAGAGGGAAACAAAGTAATAATGAAAATCATTAAGGTAAAGTAATAAATTTACGTTAATGCATACATTTAATATCACGATTCTTAATATATTAATTCATACATACTTATCTCGTTGATTTTTATCTTGTAGGTTGAAAACGCAGAGATCGTTCATTGTTATGATATCTACAGACAACCTAGTCATAACCATCCTTTGTTTTACAATCATACATACATGTTTATTAAATATTTTTACAAACTTTTTCTAATTATATACATAAACTCTTAATAAATTGCTTAATTTTTGTTGTCATGAAACAGATGAGACCAACTTTTAACCCAAAAGGAACGAAATCTGATAATTTAGGAACACTTGAACTTACACAAACTTGGCATAAGTATGGATCATGTCCTGAAGGAACTATTCATATTCAGAGAAAAGGAAAAAATTACAATCCCAAAATTTTGCGAAAACATCATTATCCAAGATTACTACCTTTTAAGATTCTTGTTACTGTTAGAGCATTGCTCGGTCGAACTCGCAAGCGTTGCTATCTCAAGCTTGTTTATCAATATTAGTGATCAAAACTATAAATCTTGATTTCTAGTCTACTTATAGTGATGTCTCGAACTAGGATAAATTGTGTGGTTGAGCATTAGACTTCACGACGTTCATCAATTGAAGACGAAGCACTACTAAGGATAGCTCGTGGAACTTCATCAACAAAAGGTATGTGGAGACTAAAACTCATCTATCACTTGGAAAGTCTATTTCTACTTTATCTCCTATATTGAGATAAAAGTCGCTTACATATAGGAGGTGAGTTTATTTCTACTATATTTTTACTTTATTTCTACTATATAGCTCGTATTACTATATAGTATTTGATTATGCACATTTGATATTTCGAGGTGAGTTTAACTCGCTTACATATTTTTCGAAATATGTGTTGGTAAGATTTCGCTTCAACCAAGTTCATAGTATATTCTTGACGAAAGTCAAAACATGATCATGTGAAAATCGCCTAGTAACATCTTACATGGTTTGTGTGATACAATCATTTGGTGTAGACTTGGAATGTTTCGTTATGATTATTCCAATAACTTGAAAATTTCTTTGATGCTAATATTTAGTGAAAACAGCTATTGTCATCCCCTAAGAATGTTTCAATGATTGAAATAGAGTTTAGAACACTTAACCATCATTGGATTATAAACAAAGTATGTGAAAAAGCGGGGGCTAACAACCACACCCAATATTTCGTTCGACAATCTGAATAGACAAACTCCAATATACTTTCAAGAGAATGAACTAGACAGTTACACAATCTATATAAAAGTATATCAAAGAATTTATATCTCAATTTCTCAATTCAATATGCAATCAGCAAATAGGAATTTGTGATCCCGATTGAATAAGAGAAGCAACTTGAACGGTACAAAAGACCAATATTCAAGTGTCAATGAATTTATATCAACAACCAAAGGTTGGATTATCTAATTGATTGATCTTAACGCACAACCTGGAATGTAGTTGGGCCCTAATCAATCTCACACTGATCAAGGTACAGTTGCGCTCCTTACGTCTCTGAACCCGAGCAGGATTCTACGCACTTGATTCCCTTAGCTAATCTCACCCACAACCAAGAGTTGCTACGAACCAAAGTCGAAGACTTGATAAACAAATCTGTCTCACACAGAAAAGTCTATTGGAATATATAAATCTTTCTCCCACAGAAATACCTACGAGTTTTGTTCCGTCTTTAGATAAATCAAGGTGCACATGAACCAATTGATAAACCAGACTTATATTCCCGAAGAACAACCTAGTATTATAAATCACCTCACAATAATCTTAGTCGTATGGTAGCGAAACAAGATATTGTGGAATCACAAACGATGAGACGAACATGTTTGTGACTACTTTTAATCTTACCTGTCGGAGATAAATCTCAAGCAAATCTTAGCAAAGACAATACTCAATCACGAGATTACAAGTAAGATTAGAACATGCAACTGCATAGGAAATAGTTGGGTCTGGATTTACAATCCCAACAAAGTCTTTAAGTCGTTAACCTACATGGTTTCGTGAAAAACCTAAGGTTAAAGGAGAATCGACTCTAGTCACAACTAGTATCACACATGAGGTGTGGGGATTAGGTTTCCCAGTTGCTAGAGTTCTCCCTTATATGGTTTTCAAATAAGGGTTTGCAATCTAAGTTACCTTGGTAACAAAGCATTCAATATTCACCGTTAGATCAAAACCTGATTAGATTCAAGCTAATATCTTTCAACCGTTAGATCGAATTTAGCTTGTTATACACAAATGAAATGTACCTTAATTTAGGGTTTGAGTAACCGTACCTAAACGTGTACACTAGGTTGGATCAAAAGTAGTTAACCGAGGTTAGCTATATGAACACTCTCATATCAACCTTATTCATCTTAACCACAACTAGTTCAAATGACTTAAATGAAACTAGTTATAGAGTTGTTCAATTGATATATTCTCATAGAAGTATACAAGAACGCAATTAAAGCAAAATCGGTTTGATTCACTCGAATTAATTCATGAAAATTATAGCCACGGTTTGCAAAGAATGCACTCCTTATTATATAAATGTATTATTTCATGAACAAACCGATTTTAGAACTTTAACTACTCAAGTATGCAAACGGGTAAGCATACTTAGGTACCCGGTCTGAGTTTGGATTTCGCCAGTATGCAAACGGATATGCATACACAGCAGAATTCTGGACCCAAACCATTCGCCAGTACGCATACGGGTATGTGTAATTAGGTACTCAGAATTCCACAACTAACAGGTACGCATACGGGTATGCATACTATAGTTCTGGTCGTGGGTCACAACATGCAAGAACGCATACTATTTCATAATCCAATGATGGTTAAGTGTTCTAAACTCTATTTCAATCATTGAAACTTGCTTAGAGGATGACAATAGCTGTTTTCACACACTATTAGCATCAAAGCAATTTTCAAGTTATTAAAATAATTATAACGAAACATTCCAAGTCTACACCAAATTATTGTATCACACAAATCATGTAAGATGTTATTCGGCGATTTTCACATGATCATCTTTTGACTGTCGTCAAGAATATAAGATGAACTTAGTTGAAGTGAAATCTTACCAACACATATTTCGAGAAATATGTAAGCGGGTTAAACTCAGCTCGAAATCTCAAATGTGCATAATCGAATACTATATAGTAATACCACTTTTGTCTCAATATATGAGATAGAGTAGAAATAGATTTTCCAAGTGATAGATGAGTTTAGTCTCCACATACCTTTTGTTGATGAAGTTCCACAAGATCTCCTTAGTAGTTCTTCGTCTTCAATTGATGAATGCCATGAAGTATAATGCTCAACTACACAATCTATCCTAGTCCAAGACATCACTATAAGTAGAATAGAAATATAAACTTATAGTTTTGATCACTAACATTGACAAACAAGGTTGAGATATCAACACTTGCGAGTTCGACCGAGCAATGCTCTAATAATCCCCCCCTTTGTCAATTTTAGTGACCAAACTATCAATACATATGGATTACAAATTAAAATAAACTTTATAGCTTCTCATCCAAATGCTTGATCTCCTTGGTTCTTCAACATTACTCGAAATCTTCATCACTTCCAAGTACTCCAATGATTATAAATGTGTTCAACTCAGCATCATAGTTGTTGAAGATACGTAGCTATAACAATGAGAAAACAGTTGCTATCAATCATTGTTATACATTGTCATGGTATTATTACATAGCATCAAAGTTCAATTATATCACAACTTTGACAACAATACTATGGTGATATCTATCACTCCCACTTAGACAATACTTCATCTCTCAATGAAAACCAATCCCCCTTACATAATGATCCGTAAACCATATGTGTTTGTAGTGTGAACTACACATTAATTCTCACCCTTTTGTCAATATAAATTGGCAAAGGTACGCAAACTAGTGGGATCCTCATGAAATTTTCATAGAGATACTTCATGACCGCAAGAGAACAACATACCAACTTGTTTCGATGATTTCACATAGTCGAAACTTAGTGTATTAATCAAGGAGTTTATATAGATACAAGAAAACTCCTACAATATTCCACATCCGCACTCCCCACAAAGATTTGGTAATTAATCACAAATTCAATTAAGAACTCTCCTCCATAAAATGTCATTCTCGAAAGAACAACAAGAGCGACCTTACTTTTACAAGAAAAGAAGGATTTATTTGGACATTAACAAATCATATGAAACATGAATTTGTATCCAAAAAATCTCAATTGAATTAACCACAAGGAAAATGATCAATTTAATTGGCCATGCTCAACATAAGAGAACTTATGAAGCCGCACAATACATACACAAAGATGTGGATCAGGGAAAGACCAATATTGCGGAATAAACAAAGATTCATTCTATTTTTCATCACTATTTGCAGAATGACATATAATAGACTTAATATTTGTAAAAAAAAGTTCATCCCATCTTTTATCAATATTTGCATAATGACATAATAGGCTTAACTTTTGTAGTCAAAAGTTCATTCTATCTTTTATCAATACTTTCATAGCCACATATAATAGAGTTAACTTTTGAACAAATATGGGACAGTCAAGGTTCACGGACGTAAACAACATATCCCATATCAATTTGCAATATATAAAACCATAAAGATTAATACTACAAAAATCATCTTCCAAATAACTTAGAATTTAAATAAATCTAAAAACATTGCAAGATGAAAAGGTTGGCAATAGCTATGTGTACTCACAATATTGGATATTCCAAAACCTAGTTATCCTTCTTAAAAACACACGAATAAATTCTCATAAGAAGTTTCCTAGAAATTGAGACCTCTGAAAAATTCTTTATCGTCCCCAAACTCCTTGTCGTCAACAGCCATGGGAACATAAGGTTCATGAAGAAATGAGTCAATTCCAACAAACCTTTTGAACTGATCCCGAACCAAGGCCTTCTGAATTTCAAGAGTTCTCAAAGCAACAACCTTTATTTTCTGAATCTCCTTCCTTGTTTCCTTCAACTTTTCAAGAACACCAGAAAACTTCTGAGCATTTGAAGGAACATCTCTTGGCTTCCTCACATTCCTTCATTTTCTTTTGAAAGTTGGAGGTAACGGATATTTATGTTTTTCCTTAATGATTGATGGTTTAACAATCATATTAACATATTTTCCATCAGAAGACATAATGCTTGGAGTATCCATACATACGGAATTGTGAGAGGAAATCACAAGATAATTTCAACAAGCTGTCTAATGATAAAAAGAGTTTCAAGAGAAGGAAAAAGGAATATAGGGTTACGGAACTTTTAAACACACAAGTTCACGCACCCACAACTCTCAACCCTAAAGAGGGTAGAATTGTCGAGAATAACCCTCTTTTATTGATTAAACAGGGAAGTCCCTTCCAATATCAATTAGATATGAAAAGAAGAACGAATTCCAGACTTTGCAAGGCACAACAAAACTAACAATAGAAAAACAAAATAAAACAATTCTCTTTTACCTAAAGCCCGAGGTGTGCACAATCTTGTCTCTTTTGATCATACACATGAGACAATATGCACCAACCAACACAATCAAGTTGTGCCGGGGTGAACAATAATCTGTCCACTGTAACCCTTTTCAAAGGAATTCATAGAACCATGTTTCACAGAATTTTTAGACCATAATTTTTTCTCTAGTGGTCTAGTCTTTTCTTTGGAAACTAACTTCTTCGAAGAAGGGATGAGTTTACATACCTCTGATGATTTTTGAACAAGTTTGAGCTTGTTTGCTAATCGATTCGCTCTTCGTTGAAGTTTGTTGACGTATCTTACTTTGTGTTTGTACTTGAAACACTTTGAAAGTTCTTGACCTTTGATAGAACAGTAAGAGCATGTCAAAATGGATTATGATTCATACACCCGAGATGCGTAAGAATCTAGGCACATAGTGGAACCTTAAAAATCAAAAAAAGAGTTTCCAGCAGAAACAGATAGATCCATTTTTTATTCCAGACCGGTTGAGATTTCTTTTGAAAGAATATCAAGAGTGATGTATGTATTGCTGCAATTATCAAAATCAATATTTTCACAAAGAAGTGCAACACTTGACTTTTTGTCTTCATTATAATCATAGTTGTCAGACATTTCATCAAGAGTTGCAGCTAGACCTTTGTTCCTAATGTATTTTTTACGATTTGGGCACTAATTTGCAAAACGACCAAAACCTTTACACTTGAAGCAATGTGGCATATCCTCGTCATTAGTTTCACCAATATCCTTGTTTTTAGAAGGAACACGATTATGAGGTTTAACTGATGACCTAGGTTTATCTCTGAAGAACCGTTTACTTCTCTTCAAAAGAAGATCCCTAAAATGTCTTGTGATCAAAGAGTCCGACTTGTCAAGATCTTCATCTGATGAATCAGCCTCAGAAAAATCATCTTCAGAGATGCAAACACTTTTACTTTTGTCAAGTAATTTAGTGTTCTTTTGTGTTTTGAAAGCAACATCCTTTCCGTATTTGGATGTATGCTCATGATCAAAGATCTTTAACTTCCCAACCAGAGTATTTCTGGAAAGAGTTTCAAGGTTATTTCCCTCAAAGATGGCATGCTTCTTATAATCGTATCTGGATGACAATGATCTGAGATTTTTCATCACAATGTCCTTTTCAGGAATAGTCTTACCCAATGCAAAAGATGCACCAATAATTTCAGACACTTTGTGATTAAACTCATCAAATGAATCTTCATCTTCCATAAGAAGGTTTTCCCAATCAGAATTTAGGTTTTGAAGCCTAGCTTCCTTTTCACATGTATTCCCTTCAAATACGGTTTCTAAGATGTCCCAAGCATCTTTAGACTTTGTGCAAGTAGTCACATGATGCTGGAGCTCTGGGGTAATGGCATAGATGATAGCATTTAATCCGTCAGAATTTTGCTTTGCTGCAAGAATCTCGGCAGCATCATATTTACCAATATCCTTTGGAACTGTTACATCACCTTTTGTAACTTCCGGAGGATTCTATCCATTAACCACATTAACCCATGATTGAAAATCATGCGCTTGAAGAAAAGCAAGCATAACAATTTTCCACTATAAGTAATTTGAGCCATCGAAGATTGGTTGTACATTTATAGAGATAACACTTCTGTCCATATTCAGATCGCCACAAATACAGACTTATGAGGTCTTAAACGTGTTTGCCTGCTCTGATACCAATTGAAAAAGCCGGGGTCTAACAACCATTTCGATCGAAAATATGAATATACAAACTCCAATATACTTTCAAGAGAATCAACTAGACAGTTAGAATCAATCTAGATAAAAGTATATCAAAGAGTTTATATCTCAATTTCTCAATTCAATCTGCAATCAGCAAATAGGAATTTGTGAGCCCGATTGAATAAGATAAATAACTTGAACGGTACCAAAGACCAATGTTCAAGTGTCAACAATTTATATCAACAACCAAAGGTTGGATTTTCTAATTGATTGATCTTAACGCAAAACCTGTGATATTTCTATTGTATAACAAAATATAATGATGAAAAGATTGCATTCCTTATTATATAAGTGTATTTATTCATGAATAACCGATTTTAGACCTTAACCCACTCAGGTATGCCAACAGTGTAGACGGGGAAAAACGAGTCGCTGGTTTTTTAGGGAAGTGAAGAGACGAGCGTGTTGTCAAGACTCCTCAACCGAGCAAACTGCTTAACGTCACACAACTGCACTGCAAAGGGAGTGCTTAGATTCGAGATATCAATCTGTAGGACTCCGGCCTAAACAAAGTCAATGGCCGTTCCAGAGTCAATTTGGTCGCAAAGAGGAAGATGGGTTGATCTGTAGGAGGGAAGCTGAGAATTGTGTGGGATCAGTGATGTTCAAGGATTGTGGATGTGTTGAAGGTTTCTGCAATTTTTGGTGAACTGATGAGTTCGAGTAATGATAGATTGATGAATTATTGAGAGTAGTTGCTCGAGAAATTTTGTGTAGACAATTTCTGATAGCTGGTGATCATTCGTTGTTAGTTCCCCTCATTCATGGATTCAGAGACTTATTTATATTGTCAGAGTTGTGAACACCTTGATCCCTCTAAGTGTGACAGTTTCTTGAGTGAAAGAGTGGGAAAGTGGGAGATCATGGTACAACCAGTTCCAGGTCGTGCAGAGACTGGGTTGATCATTTACCCACTACTTTGCTAACTCCTCCAACCGTTGACACGACTTACTCACATTTCTCGTTGTGGATGAATCCACGTGTTGTAGGCCACCATACCAAAATCCTAGTTGTTATCCCTCAATTTGACGTGATTGATGTCTCAAGAATCGTGGAGTCTGAGTGACAGACGTGTATTGATTAGTCAGTTGTTGACTGATTAGACAGTGAGTCTAGGTTTTGTTGAATCGAGCATAAGTGGTGAATGCTCAGCGATTCATGGATCGAACATGTAATTCTCTGAAATGGTGTCAGTATTGTAGATTCAGTGATGGATTACTGACCAGCGAGAGCAAGTATCGCTCGATTCGACGAATTACTGAAAATTGAGAATTTGATGAGCAACTGAGCAAGTATTGCTCAACTCAACAAAATACTGAATGTTGATAATTTATCGTGCAATCGAGCAAGTATGGTCAATTCGAAAAATTACTGATAATTCACTAAATATTGATAGCTGGATCAATATTTGAGAAATTGAGCAAGTATGCTCAATTCGACGAAATATTTATTGGTGACATGACCCAATAAAATATTAAAATATTGTTAAATTATCAAATATTATATGATTAATTCAGACGTTGGTTGCTGAATCAATATAAATTCATTAGTTCTTGAATCTTGCTCAGAATAATGATTCGTAGAACATTTTATTCGAAACCCTAATTTCAGATCATAGTTGATGGGTCGCTGAAAATAGGTCATGAGTGATATAAGAACCGACCACATGGGATGATGGGCATCCGTGTGGTGCCCAGTGCTTGAATGATCATTCACCACAGTTCTCAGTTTGAGGATTGGTGAAAGAATGATGATTAAATGTTGGTTTCATCATTACTGAAATATTGTTGGGTTCAACATTAGGTGATAAAACCTAGGTATGAAGGATGGGGGACATACCAAGAGATCATGGGACCGGCTCTTGGTGGTCACGAGACCATTTGTTGTCCGTTTGAGAAATCCCCAGGTTGGTTGGAGAGAGTTTGGGCCCAATATGAGCAATTGAGCAAATTAGGTCAGAATTATGAAAACGTGTGGGACCGTCTTTGTGCAATCCCTAAGGATGACTCTGGTCAGTCATGAAGGCATGCAAGCTTTTCCGTGGTGTCCGTGTCTCTGTACTGAGAGTTTCAGTATTTTCTGATGTGCGTTCGAGCAACATTGTGAATTTTTAGAAGAGTTTCATATTGACTGAAATTCTTGATTTTTTTCAGAATGAGCATGTATGCTCAATTGATCAATATTTTGTAAATATTAAAATAAATGCATTTTAACATTTAAAATTTCCGTGGGAGGCTAGCCGGTCGTGTGACCATGTTGGCTTTTGGTTTTTCATGATTCGAGCAAAATTTGAGAAGTTATGACGAAATCATGATTTTTGCTCAAACCAAGGAGTTTCATGAATTGAGGAAAATAATAATTACAAAAGACTAGGGATTGCAAGATGTGGGACCGGCCATGGCTAAGGCATGGCCGGTCGGCTATGTTGCTCTGTCCGCACACCTTTCTCTATTTTATAATATTATTTTTCATGAATCCGTGAAGTTATGGAGAATCCATGAGTTTTGTTGAGACAGAGGAGTTTCATGAGATTAGGGAATACTAATTATAAAAAGATAGGGATTGTGAGGTGTGGGACCGGATAAGGCTCGGGCATGGCTGGCCGGTTAGGTTGCCCGGTCCGCATACCTTTCCCTATTTTATAATAATATTTTCATGAATCCATAAAGTTATGGGGAATTCATGAGTTTTGCACAAACAAGGAAAGTTGCTAAATTGGAGGAGTTTTTCATGAGTTCATGAAAATAACAAAATAGGGCAAAATAATGGAAGAGGCATGGGACCTGCCACGGCTAGGGCATGGTGGGCCCGGCCCCCTGGTCGCCTCTTATTATTTTATTATTATTTGTTGTTTTCTCCTGTTTTGCGTAGGAATCCTCATCTGTCCGTATTTTTGGATGCTCGTTTGTGCATCCGAGTGCTCAGTCGTGCATCACTGTCGAGTACACTTGCACCATTTTTTGGGGGTATTACTCAGTGGTGGTACAGATACCCGGTTGTTGAGTATTTATTACTGATTTATGAAATTCGGTGGAGAATGATTCATAAAACTGAGCAATAAAGTGAGCAGTCATTTATTATCAGTCCATAGAATTAGCTGTGGATTTGACCATGGATTCAGAATAATAAAATGATAATCTTATTATCATCTCATGGAATCGTAGATTTGACCATGAAATCGGAGTAATAAGATAGGTGGTGATATTACCATTTCATGAGATCAGCCGTGGATTCGACCATGGAATCGGAGTAATATCTATTACCATTTCATGAGATCAGCCGTGGATTCGATCATGAAATCCGAGTAATACATTTATCTATTACCATTCCATAGAACCAGTCGTGAGTTTGACCATGGAATAGGAGCAATAAGATAAAATAGATTATCTTCTAGGAATTCAGTGGTGAATATGACGTAGAATTTAATCTCTTGCGTATAGTCAGTGAATCAGCGAGTGTTGCCAATGTCCCGAAGACGTTTTTACCTCTCAAAATTTCATTTATGGAGGACCGCCTAAGTCTATACACGGACACTCTACATAGTCAGGGAACAATGAATGTCACCGGCCTCCTGAAGGCGTTATTTCTCTCAATATTACGGAAAACCGCCCAATCGTTCTTCTATGTAGAGGTGAATTCATCTATGTAATCAGGGAACAGTGAGGGTCACCGACATCCTGAAGGCGTTAAGCTCTCAATCTTACGGAGAACCGCCCAAGTACGTTATTCTACATAGAGGCTATGATGCAATGCCCGGTGTCGAACGCTCCGGAGAGGCCTTTCGAGCGACATATGCATCATACTTCGTAAAACACGAATCGTCACATGGATCCCTGAAGCCGTGTCAGAAACATGCAGTATCATGATTTTACGGTTTTGACCTTTGTTGAAAATCCACCATCAACAAACGGGTAGGCATACCTAAGTTTTCATATTTTGTCTTGTTTGCCAGTATGCAAACGGGTACGCATACTGTCGTCCATGACCGAACTCAGTTGAAATCAGTGCGCATACGGTATGCATACTATAGTTCCTGGACTTCAACTGTTGAATCAGTACGCGTACGAGTATACATACTAAATTCAGGACTTGGAATTCACTTGCAACAGTAAGCATACAAGTGTGCATACTGTGCTATATCCAATCAATGGTTAATTGTTCTAAACTCCAATTTCAATCATTGAAACATTCTTAGAAGATGGGAATAGCTGTCTCACACAAACTATTAGCTTTGAAGCAATTTTCAAATGATCAATATGAAACATTCCGAGTCTACATCAAATGACTGTCACACACAAATCATGTAAAATGTTACCAGGCGATTTTAACATGATCATCTTTTGACTTTCGAAAAGAATAAAAGATGAAGTTGGTTAAAGCGAAAGCTTACCAACACATATTTCGAGAAATGTATAAGCGAGTTAAACTCAGCTCGAAATATCAAATGTGTATAATGTAAAGTCTATATAGCTACACAACTTTTGTCTCAATAGCAGATAAAATAAAAATAGACTTCTGATAGTGATAGATGAGTTCAAGTCTCCACATACCTTTTGTTGATGAAGCTCCACAAGATCCCCTTAGTAGTTCTTCGTCTTCAATCGATGAACGTCGTGAAGTTTAAATCTCAAATACCTACACATTGTATTCTAAGAGACATAGCTATAAGTGACTAGAAATCAAGACTTATATTTTTTGACAACTAAACTTGACAACCAAGCTTGAGATAGCAACGCTTGCGAGTTCGACCGATCAGTGCTCTAACATGGGCCTGTACACTTTATTTGAGGCCTATGACTAAAAGACAAAAAGGGATATTTTGAAGTTAAATAAAAAAATCTCTTATCCAACTATTTAGTTATGAATAATTAATTCACCCCTGATTAATTAGTGTTAATTTAGCTGATTATCGTGTTAGATGTGAAATTAATTTGTGTTAATGAATCATCAAAACATGAAAAAAATTTAAAAATTATAAGAACACCAACCTAGAATCCGTTTATGTTGGCATCGGTATCAACCGATTATAACTTCAAAAACATACATAAATTTTTTGAAATTTGCTTTTACCAAGAATCGTTTTATATGGACATGAAAATCAACCGATTATCCAGAATCGGTTTATACGGACATGAACATAAACCGATTAGGTGTTGTTAAACATCAAATGAAACTAAAATTCATTCGACCATATATACTATAGGGTTAAGAATGAGTATGATTTCATACTCATTTTCAGATCGTTTGAGAAGTCGTACTCGTTTTCAAATTGGGTGTAAAATCACTACGCATTTTCAATTCGGGTGTAAAACTATTTTCCTTTAAGAGTATAAAATTTGTACTCGATCTGAAATCGAGTATGATTTCGTACTCACAGAGTATTAACTGCAAAAAAATGGGCTAACCAGAATGGATCTTTTTATGAAATACATAATCGTTTTATGTAGACTTTTACATAATCTGATTCTAGCAAATAAAAAAACATACAAAAAAATTGGTATTTCTTCCATACCGGAAGCGGGGATATGGGAATGAACATCAACCGATTTTGGTTAAATGTTCTTCAACCAGAAAACACATACAGAACAATCGGCTGACGTGGTCATGAACATAAACCGATTATCATAGGAATCGGTACATCGGACATGGACGTCAACCGATTATGGTCAAACACAGCCAAGATTGTTTATATTTTTTTAATTTTGAATGTATAAATCAATCACAAGTATAATCAAGAATAATGGGTTGCAATCGACGATGTTTAGATCGACTACTTTTTAAAAAAATTGATGATGAAATTTCCTTAAAATCGATCAATGTCGTTAGAATCGATTGATGAAGTTAGATTTTTATTTTAGTTTTTGAGGGAAATGATTTAAGTAGGTTTTAGCTCTGAATATGTTTGGATTTTAGAAGAACATGCTTAGGATTGAGTGTTAACAGTGAGGATAACTTGGTAAATTTACCTAGTTTAGATACCTCTTATCCTTTTCTCTAGGTTGGGTGAGGAAATCGATAGGCCCCAAATAATCCACCTAGGCTCAAAACTAGCCAGGTTTCTTTTAATCTACTAACATTTCTTCTTAAATTAGAATTTCCAACTTTTTGTAAACAACTGTATTTAGAATAGTCAATGTAAAGAAGTCCTAACTCCTACGTAATGATTTCGAGGGTTGTGTTGTGTTGTGTTGGCTGCTGGTACTTTCGAAAGTCGGGTGATTAGTTTCAGAGGCAACTGCATTCTACCACCTTAGCTTTCCATCAGCCTGGTTTAAATCTGGTTTAGCATGTAGGAGTAGGATGACTTTGTGTCTTTGTGGCTTCCTCTCATTTTGAAATTAGCTTTCCTAGCATGTAGGAGTAGGGTTTATATTTTAACTGATTTTTTCCCAAAAAAAAAAAAAAAACCTCATTTGGCAACCCAAATCCAAAATAAATAAATTGTCTTTGAAGTAGTTACCAGTGTATGTCGTCTCCACCATGGTATACTGTACTCCTTCCCTTTGAAGGGGATGGAGTGTTCATATCCTTTGGTCTTATAAATATTACTCGGTGATAAATTAATATATAGCTAACTTCAGGACTACTGAGACATAAAATTACTAACCGTAATGATTTTGGTTATATAAATCAAGAGTGCTGCCCAGGTTCAGTGGGATAAGGTGAAGATCAATTAAGAGGAAGAATGAGTACTTATCGTCTTAATATTTTTCAATAATTAGATCCAGTCACATTTACTATTATATAAAAATGAGGAGCTAATTAGACTAATAACTACTCGTGACGAAAACCATTAATACTTTGAAATCGCTGAAATACTTTCATCTCAAGTACGCTAATCAGATGATCCCTTGGTAATCTGGCTCTGATCACCATTCATTTGGTAATCTGGCCCTTTTCATTAGAAAATCAGATCCCTGCAGACAATAATAAGTTCATCAATAGTGTTACAACTTGCAACTAACATGTGTAGAAAAAAGATTAGCTAGGTAATTAAGCTCCATTATATAATAAACGGTACGACCCATCACCTATTAATTATCGCGAACATGTTATGTATATATATACGCATTTAGTTCTTGCCAAGAATAGTACATGACTTGTATGCAGCGAACATTTTGCAGCTCTGTGGTTCAAGTACAAAAAAGAGAAGTAAAAATGTCTTCCAAACCAGTCCGAATAGGAGGATCTTGTGTCACTTGGATTAACCTATTCGAAAATCGCTTAGTATATATAACTAACCAAATCAAAGCATGCACATGGGGATATTAGCATGATTCTGTGTTCTCTCGCACTAGAGTTCATGCATAATACCATTATAAGCATGCACTTATAAACATCATATTTCACATCTATATATGCATATCTATATCACTTAATGGTGCATGCTCATTACGCATTCATATGTAGTACATGAATTCTGTTTATACATACTAGTGTACACTATTTTTTTAGAACTAGAGATGCTTTTATGAAATGATGATAAGTGATAAGCGATCTGAGTAAAGACATTTTATATATGTACCTCTTCACGGAGCTTAGCTTGATTATTCTTGCTCTCCAACTTCAACCCGTAATGAGCATGGGGAAAATGTGCCCACTACCAAATAAACAATGTATATTACAAAATCATCAGCAAAAAAGTTGAGTTTCAAATGCATAATCAAGCAAAATAATTGATCCATTGGTTCTACTGTGTTTCCTCCTTTACTTGTCAAAAAAAAATTTACTCACGTTTTTGGCTGCAGTACTGAATGCTTTTCTGTGGTTGATATCTGGATTATTGGCCTTAATCCTTTGTATTTCCTCCCTAAAAGAAACAAGAGGAAATGGATGGCAACAACTGAAGGGGTTAGTATATATCATTACTTAGATTGCTTAGGTAAATTAGTATTGAACAGACTAATCACAAACTAATAGAAATGGTAAAGTTACAATACTTACTTTATGAACTGATTATATGCTGATGGAACCCTGTGTTTCTTCTCAGGAGCTGTGCAAAAAGAAGAGACAGAAGTCCACCAATGTGGAAAACAATGAAGTACCCAAATTTAATGTAACGCTATTGGATTTGTCCAAACAATGTAGAATCACGTACAGATATATATATAGCGAATAAAGAGAACAACTTACGCTGATTAACAATCCGTTTTTCAGTTTTAGCAGCAGTAGTTACTTGCATTACTTGAATATCCTGGTTATGTTTTGAAGAGGATGGAAAATCAATCCTCTGAAAATGATCACCATTGTTAGGTGTCTGTGAAATTATTAAACAAAGAATTCATTCATCACAAGATCTAAAAGAAATGCAAATGCATGAAGAACTAGGGCATCTCGTGTAAGACTTCAGAGAGAGAGAGAGTAAACAGTTCTAAACACCAGTCCCTATCCCATTTGAGAAAGAGAATTGACTGAAGTGACTAAATCAGTTAGAACTACAGATCAATCAATCTCTCTCTAGATGAAAAGCAATAATTCTTTTTAGGGTTTTATTTTGAGTCAAAGTATTGAAAGAATACAACCTCTGAATATATAGTAAACAAGGAAGAAGATCCAAAGAAAATCACATCAATATAATAGTTCAAGCTAATAGCTAACTTTATGCGTCCATCAAATCAAACTCAATCAAAAGAAACAGCAAACTATTAAAACACTGCTAATTAGTACAGTGAACTAGGGGTCTTATGGCGGCAGCTAGAGATTTGTACAGTTTTCAGAACATGTATATTAAAATCATTAAATGAAAAAAAATTGCTTCGAAAAACACAATAAATTGTTTCTTTCTCAAGCGAATCATGAGGTGTAATGAAAACTAAGAAGAACCCTAAATTTCAGCTGATGATAGATCGCCCTCAAATGAGAAAACAAATAAATTAAGTTGTTTTTCACCTGCAGATCTTGTAGCGATAGTGACTGTAAAACAGCTCCCATGTTTACAGACCACAAATTTGCGCAATGCCCACATCTGACGGTCACCGTTTCGAACAAACTACTGCATGGAACACTCACCTGTGCAAACAAGAGAAAAAATCAACAACAAGAAGAAAAAAAAATCAAATAGTTAGGTCCAAATTATGAATGGTATGGTTTTCTTGTCAATTTTTTTTTTTTTGAAGTTGGTAAGTTTAAGGAAAGGAAAGAAGGTAACATATGTGTTTAAAGTGAAGAATAACAAAAATAAGATGATGATTTTCAGAAAGGAAGAAATCTATGGATATAATAAATGTTAAAACGAGACATGTTTCTTTAAATTTTGTTTTGAAAGGTAAACTACACGCAAAATTAAAGGGCAGTCTTCTTTCCCCTTTCCCTATCTGTAAAAGTTAACCCTAATAACCTCAGAAAATGCACTGCTACTGGATAAAAGGGTACTGATCAATGAATGAATGACTTTTGTTACTTTGGCAACAATTTAAAGGAAAACTATAACACCAAGTAAGGATAGAGACTTGACTGTCTGTGTTAACATAAATGTAATAATATATACAAGAAAACCCCAATTAATATTTTAAAAAAAAAGAAAAAGGTTATGTGATACAAGATTTTGTAAATCAGAAGATCGGAAAAAAGTAAAGAAAAAGAAGCGTGATCAGAAAATCTGGATCTAATTGCGATTATAAAAGAACACATACGAATATATATGTATAAAGAGAGACGAGTTGATATAAGCAAAAAAGTGAATACTAGACATATTCATATATACCGCAAGAATGATGTTGCAGAAGTTACAGGGGATATAGCAAATTTGCTCATTCACAAAACTCATAGTCGAAGAGATAGAAGACATCATTGAGACTTGAGAGAAGAAGAGAATGAAAGTAAAAGAAAATTCGTATTTTTAAACACAACACTTTCAAGAGATTATATAGAGAAGCGTGGAAGAAGATGATGAGTTTACAATATCTGTGAATGAGAAATTAATTAATTATTGATAAAAACATCTCTGACATAACTGTTTAACTTTAATAAATGGTTGGAATGTGGAAGAGGTGGAAGAGAACGGAAATGTTTTGATGGATCGGTAGAGTAGCAAACATTGATGAATACCTTATTAATAATAGGTGGTGGGTACTTGTTGTTTGATGATAAAATTAGAAATGTTTGAAATCAAAGAGTTTATAAATTCAGTATTGAGGTTGACTTTTCATATGTATAGCTAGCTGTTCTTATATGGGCGATCAGGTAGGGAACAGCCATGAAAGAAAAATAAAATAGAACAGAGTTTGAGGTAAAGAACAGCGGGTTCAGAATGTATGATAGGGTTTGGCAGTCGATTGGTAGGGCAAGTGAGAGAGAAAAGAAAAATGATAAATTTACCTTTGGTGAAAATTGAAATATTCTACTAAGTAGGGTTTACAGGAAGGGACAACAGACAGACTACTAGGTCTAGGTGTGTTGGTGTTCGGATCGGAGTGTGCAATTGCAGATGCATGCGATTACCTGCTAGAAGCTAGCTGTTCAGCGCCAACGAACATCGCTACCGTTTCTAGCTACAGCGGACTAGGAGGGCGAAACTTTTTAAATAAAAACAACTGTTCCTCAAAATCTGTGCTTACTTTAAGTTCTTGACTAGCTAAGGCACTATTTCAAGAGTTTGTTAATTTCCACCAACAAACTGCCAACAAGCATATATGAAAGAGATACTAGAAGCATATAGGAGACACGGGCCGCGAACAAATTTTTTGTATATAACAGAAGGGTTGAAATTACATAGTTTTACATCCACCGTTAATTTTGGATATAAAACTATCTAATTTCAACCCTAATATATAGGAGCTAAGTCAGATTCTGGGAAGACTGTTGGTTGTTCGACAAAGATATAAAATCAGAATTCCTAATATATACAATAAAGTTCGATCAAAGGTAAATTTATTGGTGATGTAAGTAACGGGTCTTCTATTTCTTCTAATTGGAATTTGGAAGTTCCAAACAGACTTGATTCCATTTCTAGAATCCAGGTGTTTGAGGGTGAAAACGGTTTCTGCTGGTTTTGGTAAATTCGTGTGTGTGGATGAGAAACGAGTCTAAACCCTAAACAATGAACTGCACGGGAGTACTTTTGATTCGAGAGATCAATATGTACAATCCTGGCCTAGATCAAGAAATGGCCGTTCCAGGCTTGCTTCGGTCACAAAGTGAAGGAGAAGAGTTGGTCTTAGGGAGGGAAGCGAAGAAAGTGTTGAGGCCAGAATCATTGATCCTGAAGGTGTGGTTGTGTATGACTTGTATCAGAAAGTAGAACTGGATAGCAGAACGGAAAGCTACCAGGTGATTTCTGGATACTATGATGTTCTCCGACCGAAACTTGTTCTCTGGTGGAAAATAGGTGAAACCTATTTATACAAGTCGTAATAAAACGTACTCTAGCCTCGTAGGAAGTGGAAAACGATTGACTGGTGGAAGAGTGGAGTAACGTGTAACGTCAGGAATTATGCTTCCATAATGAAGGATCCGTTTACACCATTACTTCTTGCCATTACTAACCGCCCCACTTATGACACTTTCTTGTAACATGCATATTGCACGCCGCATGTTGTAAACCGCCAGACCAATACCCTGATGAGTATCCCCCAGTTTGTGACATGTTTGATGTCTCGAGTATTTCCGTGAAAAACATGTAGCACTTCGCTACGTGTGGCAAGTTAAAATCAAGAGGCTTGCCGTAGGAAAATAAAATGTGATGCTATTAGGCTCGTCTTGGCTGGTCGCCTAAAACTTGCCACAAGTTTGTTAGTTCGGTGGCAAACTTCGATGGCTGAGATCACATCTCACGATGAAGGGTAGCCGTTGATTATGGCTACCTTGTGTTGACGCCTGATAATGGAACAGTGGCGTTTGGTGTATGCTAGCGGCAGTGCAGCATGGCGGGCATGGCTCGTGCATGCTAGTGGAACGGTGGTGCAAGTGGCGCCTGGCGTAGCCATGACCACTAGATTTAGGCGTCTGATCTCCCAAAACTTGCCACAAGTCTGCCAGCTTGGTGGCGAACTTGGATGGCCGAGATTGCATCTCATGAGGAAGGGTAGCCGTTGATAATGGCTATCTTCTGTTGGCGTCTGATAGCGGCACAATAGTGCCTTTAGTGCATGCCAGCGGCATTGCGGCATGGATGGCATAGTTCGTGCATGCCGGTGGCACGGTGGAATGGTTGTCATAGTTTGTGTATGCCAGCGACACGATGGTGCAAGTGGTGCCTAGCCTAGCCATGACCACTAGACTTAGGTGGCTGGTCGCCTAAAAGTTGCCACAAGTATGTCAGTTAGGTGGAAAACTTGGATGGCTGAGATTGCATCTCATGAGGAAGGGTATCCGTTGATTATGGCTACCTTCCGTTGGCGCCTGATAGTGGCACAATGTCGCCTTTAATGCATGCCAGCGGCATTGCGGCATGGCTGGCATAGTTTGTGCATGCCAGCGGCACGATGGTGCAAGTGGCGCCTGGCGTATCCATGGTCACTGAAATTTTGGCACGTTGGTGTTAGACTCAAACGTGGTGTGGCAACATCAGTTTCAATAGCCACATTAATCCCCATGTTCTGTGGAACATTGTTTGGATCAACTTTGCCTAATTTAGGGTTTGGCATGTCGAAACCCTAATTAGCATATATGGCATGTTGCGGGCCAGAGGTGTCATAGTTTTGTGCCACGATTAGAAATTAGGGTTTCTTCCACCGCCACTAGAGCATGTCCGCGCCTAGGGTCTAGGCTAGACAAATTGAAGTCCGTTGTGAAGCTGGTCACGCGCGGAGGGTGGGTTGGAAAGTTTTGACATGCTGTCACGGTAAGTGGCGCGTTTGGCATGTGCGCCTGACATGCTTGTTTTGGCATGTTTGGCATGTCGTTAGCATGTTGGCACGGTTTTGGAAAGTCAACTTAGTATGGCGACCTCATGAAACAATTTCCACCTCTTTTAAGGCTGTGGCAGGTTTAGAGCAACCTGATTGGTTAATGAAAGTAGGGGGCCGGCCAAGCACGGGTGCGGCTACCTTTTTGGTGCGCGTGGCAGGTTTAATGCGACCTGATTGGTCGATAAAATAATAAGGGTTGGTTGAGTAGCATGGGGCGTGGCCAAGCGGCGCTGGCTAGCCTATGGCGTGGCCACGCTCCCTTTTATTGCTGCTCCTACCCCGCGGCTCCATTATTCTTTGTATTCTGATTTTGGGTAGGACCCTGCTCCTACTAATCCACAGCGGATTAATTGCTTAGTTGTTTAAGCATAGTATCGACCGACGGGGTCTAATATACTGCGCAGGGCACAAAAACCCTAACTTTGTAAATTAGTCAGGTTCATGAGTTTTGTGAGTTATCACAACATTGATTGAATTCTATGTGCTGGTGATAAACGCATTTATGTATCTGATTTGTCCTCAATGTTCCGTATTGTGAGTACTCGATTTTGTACTTATTATGATTTTTTGTGTATTTTTTGGAAATAAATATTGTTGGAAAAATCGGCTCGAAAAATTACTCGGAGCACCCCCAGATGACAACTACTAAACGGACTCTCAGTTTGGATAAGGGAAACCTACTTACTAAGGGGCAACTTCTTCACTATTTGAACCCCAGGACGCCACCCGTTATTCGCACCCCTGGTTTGGTTAGGGGCACACCCTTCTTCATCGTTCAAACATGAAATATGGCGGGAAAGTTGATTATTCACTGCGGAATTTTCTAACTTGATTTCGATCCAGAGTTGGGAGAGGCTACAGAGCTGAAGAGGAGAAGTTGCAGAAACTTCTCTGCTGCTGCAGAGAGGTAAAAGACGAAGAACACAGACGACGCTACGTGTCTGCCGTTTTACAACTGTCACAGTTTCAAGGCTTAATGACAGTTTTTCTACGACGGTTTCCTAATATAGTTTGTATAACAGCTGCTTTGCAAATTGTAACGGTGAGTTTGTAACGCCTGTTAGGCGTTGCAAATTCCTGATTTATGTTATTATTCTCCTTTTCTTCATTGTAAACACCATTTGAGCTATATAAAAAATATTTTGAGAGTGTCTACATCATGAGTAGCTAAACACCAACACTGGGACGACGGGGGAAGTCTAATTTCATACATGGGTAAAATTATTTTATTCTCTATATGACTTTTGCACTAATTAAAATAGAATTATGATTTTGATTAATTAGTTATCATTTTATATGATGGGTCATGCTTGCTTAGATGTTTGATGTTCCATGCTTACGATTTATAACTAATATTTTAAGAATATACTTTGGTAAAATAAGAGTCGATGTTATTTTATTTATTGAGCGATAATTGTTGAGAATAAATAATTGAGCCTTATGATATGAATGCGGTGGAATCCTAGTCCCAGTAACTCTCTTTTTTATTATTTTCATTAAACTTTCAAATTTAATCTTCACAAGTCTTAGAGTTCGAATCCTTATTTACAACAGCGACAATCGAAAATCTCATCAATTTTTGGCGCCGCCGACGCGGACTTGTCTTTAGGCTAGAGTTTTTAGATTTTTTTTTTAGGTTTTTATTTGTTCTTCTTTAGGTTTTTGGGTTTTTGTCTTTTCCTTACAGATTTTGGAATTCGGGGCAAAGGAAAAATTTGCCAAAGCTTTTGGTGAATACTTAAAGATTTGGAGTAAAAACAAAGCGAAAGGAGCGAAAGAAAAAAAGAAGAAAAATTAATTAAAAAAAAAGAGAGAAACATTTTATTTGTTTTATTCTTTAGAGTTTTTATTTATTTATTTTATTTTTTTAGACTTTTTTTTCTTTTGCACTATAATTTTGGACTGTGGACTGTGGACTTTGGGACTTTATTGTTTTTAAAATCTCTACAGAAAGGTAGTTTAAAAATAAATTGTTTGCATAGAAGGACGACGATTACGATATCGCCTCGACCCCTCTGGTTCGTACATGACATAGGAGTCGTGGCCTAAGTCGACTTCTTTGGTTCATCCCCCATCTGGAACGGGAGGTAAGTTTTTCGAAACACCCGCGAATCCCCTGTCAGCGGGTTTACTGTATACCTTTTTTTGCATATATGCTGAGGAATTGAAAATGACTACTTTAATTTCCTAGTAAAGGGAAAGGACTGGCCATACAAGATAAGGGTTCGGATTTCATCACCGTTCTCTTCTTGCCTGCCTTAGGAAAAATAAACCAAACGCGAACCTAAGCCTAAAATTTTGACTAGAACGAGACCTATAGGGTAACGAGATTAATAGGAAAGTCGTTCGAAAAATATTGGTTACTCTTTTGAGCATACTTTGAAGTTCATGATGGTTTCTGTGAGTCAAATACGCCGCCTTGTAACGCCGGTGAGGCCTTGGGTATCAAAGCTCCACGCAGCTTCCCTCATCTCTATTCAACTTATTTTAATCAGATTGATTCCAGAGAGGTTTTCCCAGATTGTAACGAGTCCTTTTCGAAAGAATAGAAGCTGGTCTAGAAACAATCTAAGTGGAGCCATCATGCTTTTTGTTTGCTAGAAATGTTTAGGTTTGCTTTGGTGGAGTCAGCCTGCTTTGTGTTTGCTTAGAACCTCCCTTCCTTTAGGATTCTTTTATTTGTTTTTCTAGTGTATGCCCGAGGTCATTAGACAAGGGCTTGGAAAACAGATAATCTAGGTCGATTGATTAGTGAAAAACCTAGTAGTTCTTCTTGTGGAAGCGGGGAGCTCGAAGACTCTTCTTATGGCTACATATAATGGGTTTAAATTGAAACTCATGACCAAATGTTTCCCTTTAGCTACAGTTGATGGGTTTAGGTTTAAATCCATGACCAAATGGTTCATTATGGCTACATAGTAACACAAAACGTGGCTATAGTTATACCTACGATAATTAGCCACACAAATAACCTGAAACGTGGCTAGGCTGTAAACCAAAAAACGTGGCATATGTAAAGGTTTGTACTAGTGTTGCAAGGCACAACAAAACTAACAAGATAAAAACAAAATAAAACAATTCTCTTTTACCTAAAGCCCGAGGTGTGCACAATCTTGTCTCTTTTGATCATGCACATGAGACAATATGCACCAACCAACACAATCAAGTTGTGCCGGGGTGAACAATAATCTGTCCACTGTAACCCTTTTCAAAGGAATTCATAGAACCATGTTTCACAGAATTTTTAGACCATAATTTTTTCTCTAGTGGTCTAGTCTTTTCTTTGGAAACTAACTTCTTCGAAGAAGGGATGAGTTTACATACCTCTGATGATTTTTGAACAAGTTTGAGCTTGTTTGCTAATCGATTCGCTCTTCGTTGAAGTTTGTTGACGTATCTTACTTTGTGTTTGTACTTGAAACACTTTGAAAGTTCTTGACCTTTGATAGAACAGTAAGAGCATGTCAAAATGGATTATGATTCATACACCCGAGATGCGTAAGAATCTAGGCATATAGTGGAACCTTAAAAATCAAAAAAAGAGTTTCCAGCAGAAACAGATAGATCCATTTTTTATTCCAGACCGGTTGAGATTTCTTTTGAAAGAATATCAAGAGTGATGTATGTATTGCTGCAATTATCAAAATCAATATTTTCACAAAGAAGTGCAACACTTGACTTTTTGTCTTCATTATAATCATAGTTGTCAGACATTTCATCAAGAGTTGCAGCTAGACCTTTGTTCCTAATGTATTTTTTACGATTTGGGCACCAATTTGCAAAACGACCAAAACCTTTACACTTGAAGCAATGTGGCATATCCTCGTCATTAGTTTCACCAATATCCTTGTTTTTAGAAGGAACACGATTATGAGGTTTAACTGATGACCTAGGTTTATCTCTGAAGAACCGTTTACTTCTCTTCAAAAGAAGATCCCTAAAATGTCTTGTGATCAAAGAGTACGACTTGTCAAGATCTTCATCTGATGAATCAGCCTCAGAAAAATCATCTTCAGAGATGCAAACACTTTTACTTTTGTCAAGTAATTTAGTGTTCTTTTGTGTTTTGAAAGCAACATCCTTTCCGTATTTGGATGTATGCTCATGATCAAAGATCTTTAACTTCCCAACCAGAGTATTTCTGGAAAGAGTTTCAAGGTTATTTCCCTCAACGATGGCATGCTTCTTAGAATCGTATCTGGATGACAATGATCTGAGATTTTTCATCACAATGTCCTTTTCAGAAATAGTCTTACCCAATGCAAAAGATGCACCAACAATTTCAGACACTTTGTGATTAAACTCATCAAATGAATCTTCATCTTCCATAAGAAGGTTTTCCCAATCAGAATTTAGGTTTTGAAGCCTAGCTTCCTTTTCACATGTATTCCCTTCAAATACGGTTTCTAAGATGTCCCAAGCATCTTTAGACTTTGTGCAAGTAGTCACATGATGCTGGAGCTCTGGGGTAATGGCATAGATGATAGCATTTAATCCGTCAGAATTTTGCTTTGCTGCAAGAATCTCGGCAGCATCATATTTACCAATATCCTTTGGAACTGTTACATCACCTTTTGTAACTTCCGGAGGATTCTATCCATTAACCACATTAACCCATGATTGAAAATCATGCGCTTGAAGAAAAGCAAGCATAACAATTTTCCACTATAAGTAATTTGAGCCATCGAAGATTGGTTGTACATTTATAGAGATAACACTTCTGTCCATATTCAGATCGCCACAAATACAGACTTATGAGGTCTTAAACGTGTTTGCCTGCTCTGATACCAATTGAAAAAGCCGGGGTCTAACAACCATTTCGATCGAAAATATGAATATACAAACTCCAATATACTTTCAAGAGAATCAACTAGACAGTTAGAATCAATCTAGATAAAAGTATATCAAAGAGTTTATATCTCAATTTCTCAATTCAATCTGCAATCAGCAAATAGGAATTTGTGAGCCCGATTGAATAAGATAAATAACTTGAACGGTACCAAAGACCAATGTTCAAGTGTCAACAATTTATATCAACAACCAAAGGTTGGATTTTCTAATTGATTGATCTTAACGCAAAACCTGTGATATTTCTATTGTATAACAAAATATAATGATGAAAAGATTGCATTCCTTATTATATAAGTGTATTTATTCATGAATAACCGATTTTAGACCTTAACCCACTCAGGTATGCAAACAGTGTAGACGGGGAAAAACGAGTCGCTGGTTTTTTAGGGAAGTGAAGAGACGAGCGTGTTGTCAAGACTCCTCAACCGAGCAAACTGCTTAACGTCACACAACTGCACTGCAAAGGGAGTGCTTAGATTCGAGATATCAATCTGTAGGACTCCGGCCTAAACAAAGTCAATGGTCGTTCCAGAGTCAATTTGGTCGCAAAGAGGAAGATGGGTTGATCTGTAGGAGGGAAGCTGAGAATTGTGTGGGATCAGTGATGTTCAAGGATTGTGGATGTGTTGAAGGTTTCTGCAATTTTTGGTGAACTGATGAGTTCGAGTAATGATAGATTGATGAATTATTGAGAGTAGTTGCTCGAGAAATTTTGTGTAGACAATTGCTGATAGCTGGTGATCATTCGTTGTCAGTTCCCCTCAATCATGGATTCAGAGACTTATTTATATTGTCAGAGTTGTGAACACCTTGATCCCTCTAAGTGTGACGGTTTCTTGAGTGAAAGAGTGGGAAAGTGGGAGATCATGGTACAACCAGTTCCAGGTCGTGCGGAGACTGGGTTGATCATTTACCCACTACTTTGCTAACTAGCTCCTCCAACCGTTGACACGACTTACTCACATTTCTCGTTGTGGATGAATCCACGTGTTGTAGGCCGCCATACCAAAATCCTAGTTGTTATCCCTCAATTTGACGTGATTGATGTCTCACGAATCGTGGAGTCTGAGTGACAGACGTGTATTGATTAATCAGTTGTTGACTGATTAGACAGTGAGTCTAGGTTTTCTTGAATCGAGCATAAGTGGTGAATGCTCAGCGATTCATGGATCGAACATGCAATTCTCTGAAATGGTGTCAGTATTGTAGATTCAGTGATGGATTACTGACCAGCGAGAGCAAGTATCGCTCGATTCGACGAATTACTGAAAATTGAGAATTTGATGAGCAACTGAGCAAGTATTGCTCAACTCAACAAAATACTGAATGTTGATAATTGATCGTGCAAACGAGCAAGTATGGTCAATTCGAAAAATTACTGATAATTCACTAAATATTGATAGCTGGATCAGTATTTGAGAAATTGAGCAAGTATGCTCAATTCAACGAAATATTTATTGGTGACATGACCCAATAAAATATTAAAATATTGTTAGATTACCAAATATTATATGATTAATTCAGACGTTGGTTGCTGAATCAATATAAATTCATTAGTTCTTGAATCTTGCTCAGAATAATGATTCGTAGAACATTTTATTCGAAACCCTAATTTCAGATCATAGTTGATGGGTCGCTGAAAATAGGTCATGAGTGATATAAGGACCGACCACATGGGATGATGGGCATCCGTGTGGTGCCCAGTGCTTGAATGAGCATTCACCACAGTTCTCAGTTTGAGGATTGGTGAAAGAATGATGATTAAATGTTGGTTTCATCATTACTGTAATATTGTTGGGTTCAACATTAGGTGATAAAACCTAGGTATGAAGGATGGGGGACCTACCAAGAGATCATGGGACCGGCTCTTGGTGGTCACGAGACCATTTGTTGTCCGTTTGAGAAATCCCCAGGTTGGTTGGAGAGAGTTTGGGCCCAATATGAGCAATTGAGCAAATTAGGTCAGAATTATGAAAACGTGTGGGACCGTCTTTGTGCAATCCCTAAGGATGACTCTGTTCAGTCATGAAGGCATGCAAGCTTTTCCCTGGTGTCCGTGTCTCCGTACTGAGAGTTTCAGTATTTTCTGATGTGCGTTCGAGCAACATTGTGAATTTTTAGAAGAGTTTCATATTGACTGAAATTCTTGATTTTTTTCAGAATGGGCATGTATGCTCAATTGATCAATATTTTGTAAATATTAAAATAAATGCATTTTAACATTTAAAATTTCCGTGGGAGGCTAGCCGGTCGTGTGACCATGTTGGCTTTTGGTTTTTCATGATTCGAGCAAAATTTGAGAAGTTATGACGAAATCATGATTTTTGCTCAAACCAAGGAGTTTCATGAATTGAGGAAAATAATAATTATAAAAGACTAGGGATTGTAAGGTGTGGGACCGGCCATGGCTAAGGCATGGCCGGTCGGCTATGTTGCTCTGTCCGCACACCTTTCTCTATTTTATAATATTATTTTTCATGAATCCGTGAAGTTATGGAGAATCCATGAGTTTTGTTGAGACAGAGGAGTTTCATGAGATTAAGGAATAATAATTATAAAAAGATAGGGATTGTGAGGTGTGGGACCGGATAAGGCTCGGGCATGGCTGGCCGGTTAGGTTGCCCGGTCCCGCATACCTTTCCCTATTTTATAATAATATTTTCATGAATCCATAAAGTTATGGGGAATTCATGAGTTTTGCACAAACAAGGAAAGTTGCTAAATTGAAGGAGTTTTTCATGAGTTCATGAAAATAACAAAATAGGGCAAAATAATGGAAGAGGCATGGGACCTGCCACGGCTAGGGCATGGTGGGCCCGGCCCCCTGGTCGCCTCTTTTTATTTTATTATTATTTGTTGTTTTCTCATGTTTTGCGTAGGATTCCTCATCTGTCCGTATTTTTGGATGCTCGTTTGTGCATCCGAGTGCTCAGTCGTGCATCACTGTCGAGTACACTTGCACCATTTTTTGGGGGTATTACTCAGTGGTGGTACAGATACCCGGCTGTTGAGTATTTATTACTGATTTATGAAATTCGGTGGAGAATGATTCATAAAACTGAGCAATAAAGTGAGCAGTCATTTATTATCAGTCCATAGAATTAGCTGTGGATTTGACCATGGATTCAGAATAATAAAATGATAATCTTATTATCATCTCATGGAATCGTAGATTTAACCATGAAATCGGAGTAATAAGATAGGTGGTGATATTACCATTTCATGAGATCAGCCGTGGATTCGACCATGGAATCGGAGTAATATCTATTACCATTTCATGAGATCAGCCGTGGATTCGATCATGAAATCCGAGTAATACATTTATCTATTACCATTCCATAGAACCAGTCGTGAGTTTGACCATGGAATAAGAGCAATAAGATAAAATATATTATCTTTTAGGAATTCAGTGGTGAATATGACGTAGAATTTAATCTCTTGCGTATAGTCAGTGAATCAGCGAGTGTTGCCAATGTCCCGAAGACGTTTTTACCTCTCAAATTTCATTTATGGAGGACCGCCTAAGTCTATACACGGACACTCTACATAGTCAGGGAACAATGAATGTCACCGGCCTCCTGAAGGCGTTATTTCTCTCAATATTACGGAAAACCGCCCAATCGTTCTTCTATGTAGAGGTGAATTCTCTATGTAGTCAGGGAACAGTGAGGGTCACCGACATCCTGAAGGCGTTAAGCTCTCAATCTTACGGAGAACCGCCCAATTACGTTATTCTACATAGAGGATATGATGCAATGCCCGGTGTCGAACGCTCCGGAGAGGCCTTTCGAGCGACATATGCATCATACTTCGTAAAACACGAATCGTCACATGGATCCCTGAAGCCGTGTCAGAAACATGCAGTATCATGATTTTACGGTTTTGACCTTTGTTGAAAATCCACCATCAACAAACGGGTAGGCATACCTAAGTTTTCAGATTTTGTCTTGTTTGCCAGTATGCAAACGGGTACGCATACTGTCGTCCATGACCGAACTCAGTTGAAATCAGTGCGCATACGGTATGCATACTATAGTTCCGGACTTCAACTGTTGAATCAGTACGCGTACGAGTATACATACTAAATTCAGGACTTGGAATTCACTTGCAACAGTTAGCATACAAGTGTGCATACTGTGCTATATCCAATCAATGGTTAATTGTTCTAAACTCCAATTTCAATCATTGAAACATTCTTAGAAGACGGGAATAGCTGTCTCACACAAACTATTAGCTTTGAAGCAATTTTCAAATGATCAATACGAAACATTCCGAGTCTACATCAAATGACTGTCACACACAAATCATGTAAAATGTTACCAGGCGATTTTAACATGATCATCTTTTGACTTTCGAAAAGAATAAAAGATGAAGTTGGTTAAAGCGAAAGCTTACCAACACATATTTCGAGAAATGTATAAGCGAGTTAAACTCAGCTCGAAATATCAAATGTGTATAATGTAAAGTCTATATAGCTACACAACTTTTGTCTCAATAGCAGATAAAATAAAAATAGACTTCTGATAGTGATAGATGAGTTCAAGTCTCCACATACCTTTTGTTGATGAAGCTCCACAAGATCCCCTTAGTAGTTCTTCGTCTTCAATCGATGAACGTCGTGAAGTTTAAATCTCAAATACCTACACATTGTATTCTAAGAGACATAGCTATAAGTAGACTAGAAATCAAGACTTATTTTTTGACAACTAAACTTGACAACCAAGCTTGAGATAGCAACGCTTGCGAGTTCGACCGATCAGTGCTCTAACATGGGCCTGTACACTTTATTTGAGGCCTATGACTAAAAGACAAAAAGGGATATTTTGAAGTTAAATAAAAAAATCTCTTATCCAACTATTAGTTGATGAATAATTAATTCACCCCTGATTAATTAGTGTTAATTTAGCTGATTATCGTGTTAGATGTGAAATTAATTTGTGTTAATGAATCATCAAAACATGAAAAAAATTTAAAAATTATAAGAACACCAACCTAGAATCCGTTTATGTTGGCATCGGTATCAACCGATTATAACTTCAAAAACATACATAAATTTTTTGAAATTTGCTTTTACCAAGAATCGTTTTATATGGACATGAAAATCAACCGATTATCCAGAATCGGTTTATACGGACATGAACATAAACCGATTAGGTGTTGTTAAACATCAAATGAAACTAAAATTCATTCGACCATATATACTATAGGGTTAAGAATGAGTATGATTTCATACTCATTTTCAGATCGTTTGAGAAGTCGTACTCGTTTTCAAATTGGGTGTAAAATCACTACGCATTTTCAATTCGGGTGTAAAACTATTTTCCTTTAAGAGTATAAAATTTGTACTCGATCTGAAATCGAGTATGATTTCGTACTCACAGAGTATTAACTGCAAAAAAATGGGCTAACCAGAATGGATCTTTTTATGAAATACATAATCGTTTTATGTAGACTTTTACATAATCTGATTCTAGCAAATAAAAAACATACAAAAAAATTGGTATTTCTTCCATACCGGAAGCGGGGATATGGGAATGAACATCAACCGATTTTGGTTAAATGTTCTTCAACCAGAAAACACATACAGAACAATCGGCTGACGTGGTCATGAACATAAACCGATTATCATAGGAATCGGTACATATGGACATGGACGTCAACCGATTATGGTCAAACACAGAAGCCAAGATTGTTTATATTTTTTTAATTTTGAATGTATAAATCAATCACAAGTATAATCAAGAATAATGGGTTGCAATCGACGATGTTTAGATCGACTACTTTTTAAAAAAATTGATGATGAAATTTCCTTAAAATCGATCAATGTCGTTAGAATCGATTGATGAAGTTAGATTTTTATTTTAGTTTTTGAGGGAAATGATTTAAGTAGGTTTTAGCTCTGAATATGTTTGGATTTTAGAAGAACATGCTTAGGATTGAGTGTTAACAGTGAGGATAACTTGGTAAATTTACCTAGTTTAGATACCTCTTATCCTTTCTCTAGGTTGGGTGAGGAAATCGATAGGCCCCAAATAATCCACCTAGGCTCAAAACTAGCCAGGTTTCTTTTAATCTACTAACATTTCTTCTTAAATTAGAATTTCCAACTTTTTGTAAACAACTGTATTTAGAATAGTCAATGTAAAGAAGTCCTAACTCCTACGTAATGATTTCGAGGGTTGTGTTGTGTTGTGTTGGCTGCTGGTACTTTCGAAAGTCGGGTGATTAGTTTCAGAGGCAACTGCATTCTACCACCTTAGCTTTCCATCAGCCTGGTTTAAATCTGGTTTAGCATGTAGGAGTAGGATGACTTTGTGTCTTTGTGATGCTGCCTCTCATTTTGAAATTAGCTTTCCTAGCATGTAGGAGTAGGGTTTATATTTTAACTGATTTTTTCCCAAAAAAAAAAAAAAAACCTCATTTGGCAACCCAAATCCAAGAATAAATAAATTGTCTTTGAAGTAGTTACCAGTGTATGTCGTCTCCACCATGGTATACTGTACTCCTTCCCTTTGAAGGGGATGGAGTGTTCATATCCTTTGGTCTTATAAATATTACTCGGTGATAAATTAATATATAGCTAACTTCAGGACTACTGAGACATAAAATTACTAACCGTAATGATTTTGGTTATATAAATCAAGAGTGCTGCCCAGGTTCAGTGGGATAAGGTGAAGATCAATTAAGAGGAAGAATGAGTACTTATCGTCTTAATTTTTCAATAATTAGATCCAGTCACATTTACTATTATATAAAAATGAGGAGCTAATTAGACTAATAACTACTCGTGACGAAAACCATTAATACTTTGAAATCGCTGAAATACTTTCATCTCAAGTACGATCAGATGATCCCTTGGTAATCTGGCTCTGATCACCATTCATTTGGTAATCTGGCCCTTTTCATTAGAAAATCAGATCCCTGCAGACAATAATAAGTTCATCAATAGTGTTACAACTTGCAACTAACATGTGTAGAAAAAAGATTAGCTAGGTAATTAAGCTCCATATAATAAACGGTACGACCCATCACCTATTAATTATCGCGAACATGTTATGTATATATATACGCATTTAGTTCTTGCCAAGAATAGTACATGACTTGTATGCAGCGAACATTTTGCAGCTCTGTGGTTCAAGTACAAAAAGAGAAGTAAAAATGTCTTCCAAACCAGTCCGAATAGGAGGATCTTGTGTCACTTGGATTAACCTATTCGAAAATCGCTTAGTATATATAACTAACCAAATCAAAGCATGCACATGGGGATATTAGCATGATTCTGTGTTCTCTCGCACTAGAGTTCATGCATAATACCATTATAAGCATGCACTTATAAATCATATTTCACATCTATATATGCATATCTATGATATCACTTAATGGTGCATGCTCATTACGCATTCATATGTAGTACATGAATTCTGTTTATACATACTAGTGTACACTATTTTTTTAGAACTAGAGATGCTTTTATGAAATGATGATAAGTGATAAGCGATCTGAGTAAAGACATTTTATATATGTACCTCTTCACGGAGCTTAGCTTGATTATTCTTGCTCCCAATTCAACCCGTAATGAGCATGGGGAAAATGTGCCCACTACCAAATAAACAATGTATATTACAAAATCATCAGCAAAAAAGTTGAGTTTCAAATGCATAATCAAGCAAAATAATTGATCCATTGGTTCTACTGTGTTTCCTCCTTTACTTGTCAAAAAAAAATTTACTCACGTTTTTGGCTGCAGTACTGAATGCTTTTCTGTGGTTGATATCTGGATTATTGGCCTTAATCCTTTGTATTTCCTCCCTAAAAGAAACAAGAGGAAATGGATGGCAACAACTGAAGGGGTTAGTAATATCATTACTTAGATTGCTTAGGTAAATTAGTATTGAACAGACTAATCACAAACTAATAGAAATGGTAAAGTTACAATACTTACTTTATGAACTGATTATATGCTGATGGAACCCTGTGTTTCTTCTCAGGAGCTGTGCAAAAAGAAGAGACAGAAGTCCACCAATGTGGAAAACAATGAAGTACCCAAATTTAATGTAACGCTATTGGATTTGTCCAAACAATGTAGAATCACGTACAGATATATATATAGCGAATAAAGAGAACAACTTACGCTGATTAACAATCCGTTTTTCAGTTTTAGCAGTAGTTACTTGCATTACTTGAATATCCTGGTTATGTTTTGAAGAGGATGGAAAATCAATCCTCTGAAAATGATCACCATTGTTAGGTGTCTGTGAAATTATTAAACAAAGAATTCATTCATCACAAGATCTAAAAGAAATGCAAATGCATGAAGAACTAGGGCATCTCGTGTAAGACTTCAGAGAGAGAGAGTAAACAGTTCTAAACACCAGTCCCTATCCCATTTGAGAAAGAGAATTGACTGAAGTGACTAAATCAGTTAGAACTACAGATCAATCAATCTCTCTCTAGATGAAAAGCAATAATTCTTTTTAGGGTTTTATTTTGAGTCAAAGTATTGAAAGAATACAACCTCTGAATGATATAGTAAACAAGGAAGAAGATCCAAAGAAAATCACATCAATATAATAGTTCAAGCTAATAGCTAACTTTATGCGTCCATCAAATCAAACTCAATCAAAAGAAACAGCAAACTATTAAAACACTGCTAATTAGTACAGTGAACTAGGGGTCTTATGGCGGCAGCTAGAGATTTGTACAGTTTTCAGAACATGTATATTAAAATCATTAAATGAAAAAAAATTGCTTCGAAAAACACAATAAATTGTTTCTTTCTCAAGCGAATCATGAGGTGTAATGAAAACTAAGAAGAACCCTAAATTTCAGCTGATGATAGATCGCCCTCAAATGAGAAAACAAATAAATTAAGTTGTTTTTCACCTGCAGATCTTGTAGCGATAGTGACTGTAAAACAGCTCCCATGTTTACAGACCACAAATTTGCGCAATGCCCACATCTGACGGTCACCGTTTCGAACAAACTACTGCATGGAACACTCACCTGTGCAAACAAGAGAAAAAATCAACAACAAGAAGAAAAAAAAATCAAATAGTTAGGTCCAAATTATGAATGGTATGGTTTTCTTGTCAATTTTTTTTTTTTTGAAGTTGGTAAGTTTAAGGAAAGGAAAGAAGGTAACATATGTGTTTAAAGTGAAGAATAACAAAAATAAGATGATGATTTTCAGAAAGGAAGAAATCTATGGATATAATAAATGTTAAAACGAGACATGTTTCTTTAAATTTTGTTTTGAAAGGTAAACTACACGCAAAATTAAAGGGCAGTCTTCTTTCCCCTTTCCCTATCTGTAAAAGTTAACCCTAATAACCTCAGAAAATGCACTGCTACTGGATAAAAGGGTACTGATCAATGAATGAATGACTTTTGTTACTTTGGCAACAATTTAAAGGAAAACTATAACACCAAGTAAGGATAGAGACTTGACTGTCTGTGTTAACATAAAATGTAATAATATATATACAAGAAACCCCAATTAATATTTTAAAAATAAAAGAAAAAGGTTATGTGATACAAGATTTTGTAAATCAGAAGATCGGAAAAAAGTAAAGAAAAAGAAGCGTGATCAGAAAATCTGGATCTAATTGCGATTATAAAAGAACACATACGAATATATATGTATAAAGAGAGACGAGTTGATATAAGCAAAAAAGTGAATACTAGACATATTCATATATATACCGCAAGAATGATGTTGCAGAAGTTACAGGGGATATAGCAAATTTGCTCATTCACAAAACTCATAGTCGAAGAGATAGAAGACATCATTGAGACTTGAGAGAAGAAGAGAATGAAAGTAAAAGAAAATTCGTATTTTTAAACACAACACTTTCAAGAGATTATATAGAGAAGCGTGGAAGAAGATGATGAGTTTACAATATCTGTGAATGAGAAATTAATTAATTATTGATAAAAACATCTCTGACATAACTGTTTAACTTTAATAAATGGTTGGAATGTGGAAGAGGTGGAAGAGAACGGAAATGTTTTGATGGATCGGTAGAGTAGCAAACATTGATGAATACCTTATTAATAATAGGTGGTGGGTACTTGTTGTTTGATGATAAAATTAGAAATGTTTGAAATCAAAGAGTTTATAAATTCAGTATTGAGGTTGACTTTTCATATGTATAGCTAGCTGTTCTTATATGGGCGATCAGGTAGGGAACAGCCATGAAAGAAAAATAAAATAGAACAGAGTTTGAGGTAAAGAACAGCGGGTTCAGAATGTATGATAGGGTTTGGCAGTCGATTGGTAGGGCAAGTGAGAGAGAAAAGAAAAATGATAAATTTACCTTTGGTGAAAATTGAAATATTCTACTAAGTAGGGTTTACAGGAAGGGACAACAGACAGACTACTAGGTCTAGGTGTGTTGGTGTTCGGATCGGAGTGTGCAATTGCAGATGCATGCGATTACCTGCTAGAAGCTAGCTGTTCAGCGCCAACGAACATCGCTACCGTTTCTAGCTACAGCGGACTAGGAGGGCGAAACTTTTTAAATAAAAACAACTGTTCCTCAAAATCTGTGCTTACTTTAAGTTCTTGACTAGCTAAGGCACTATTTCAAGAGTTTGTTAATTTCCACCAACAAACTGCCAACAAGCATATATGAAAGAGATACTAGAAGCATATAGGAGACACGGGCCGCGAACAAATTTTTTGTATATAACAGAAGGGTTGAAATTACATAGTTTTACATCCACCGTTAATTTTGGATATAAAACTATCTAATTTCAACCCTAATATATAGGAGCTAAGTCAGATTCTGGGAAGACTGTTGGTTGTTCGACAAAGATATAAAATCAGAATTCCTAATATATACAATAAAGTTCGATCAAAGGTAAATTTATTGGTGATGTAAGTAACGGGTCTTCTATTTCTTCTAATTGGAATTTGGAAGTTCCAAACAGACTTGATTCCATTTCTAGAATCCAGGTGTTTGAGGGTGAAAACGGTTTCTGCTGGTTTTGGTAAATTCGTGTGTGTGGATGAGAAACGAGTCTAAACCCTAAACAATGAACTGCACGGGAGTACTTTTGATTCGAGAGATCAATATGTACAATCCTGGCCTAGATCAAGAAATGGCCGTTCCAGGCTTGCTTCGGTCACAAAGTGAAGGAGAAGAGTTGGTCTTAGGGAGGGAAGCGAAGAAAGTGTTGAGGCCAGAATCATTGATCCTGAAGGTGTGGTTGTGTATGACTTGTATCAGAAAGTAGAACTGGATAGCAGAACGGAAAGCTACCAGGTGATTTCTGGATACTATGATGTTCTCCGACCGAAACTTGTTCTCTGGTGGAAAATAGGTGAAACCTATTTATACAAGTCGTAATAAAACGTACTCTAGCCTCGTAGGAAGTGGAAAACGATTGACTGGTGGAAGAGTGGAGTAACGTGTAACGTCAGGAATTATGCTTCCATAATGAAGGATCCGTTTACACCATTACTTCTTGCCATTACTAACCGCCCCACTTTATGACACTTTCTTGTAACATGCATATTGCACGCCGCATGTTGTAAACCGCCAGACCAATACCCTGATGAGTATCCCCCAGTTTGTGACATGTTTGATGTCTCGAGTATTTCCGTGAAAAACATGTAGCACTTCGCTACGTGTGGCAAGTTAAAATCAAGAGGCTTGCCGTAGGAAAATAAAATGTGATGCTATTAGGCTCGTCTTGGCTGGTCGCCTAAAACTTGCCACAAGTTTGTTAGTTCGGTGGCAAACTTCGATGGCTGAGATCACATCTCACGATGAAGGGTAGCCGTTGATTATGGCTACCTTGTGTTGACGCCTGATAATGGAACAGTGGCGTTTTGGTGTATGCTAGCGGCAGTGCAGCATGGCGGGCATGGCTCGTGCATGCTAGTGGAACGGTGGTGCAAGTGGCGCCTGGCGTAGCCATGACCACTAGATTTAGGCGTCTGATCTCCCAAAACTTGCCACAAGTCTGCCAGCTTGGTGGCGAACTTGGATGGCCGAGATTGCATCTCATGAGGAAGGGTAGCCGTTGATAATGGCTATCTTCTGTTGGCGTCTGATAGCGGCACAATAGTGCCTTTAGTGCATGCCAGCGGCATTGCGGCATGGATGGCATAGTTCGTGCATGCCGGTGGCACGGTGGAATGGTTGTCATAGTTTGTGTATGCCAGCGACACGATGGTGCAAGTGGTGCCTAGCCTAGCCATGACCACTAGACTTAGGTGGCTGGTCGCCTAAAAGTTGCCACAAGTATGTCAGTTAGGTGGAAAACTTGGATGGCTGAGATTGCATCTCATGAGGAAGGGTATCCGTTGATTATGGCTACCTTCCGTTGGCGCCTGATAGTGGCACAATGTCGCCTTTAATGCATGCCAGCGGCATTGCGGCATGGCTGGCATAGTTTGTGCATGCCAGCGGCACGATGGTGCAAGTGGCGCCTGGCGTATCCATGGTCACTGAAATTTTGGCACGTTGGTGTTAGACTCAAACGTGGTGTGGCAACATCAGTTTCAATAGCCACATTAATCCCCATGTTCTGTGGAACATTGTTTGGATCAACTTTGCCTAATTTAGGGTTTGGCATGTCGAAACCCTAATTAGCATATATGGCATGTTGCGGGCCAGAGGTGTCATAGTTTTGTGCCACGATTAGAAATTAGGGTTTCTTCCACCGCCACTAGAGCATGTCCGCGCCTAGGGTCTAGGCTAGACAAATTGAAGTCCGTTGTGAAGCTGGTCACGCGCGGAGGGTGGGTTGGAAAGTTTTGACATGCTGTCACGGTAAGTGGCGCGTTTGGCATGTGCGCCTGACATGCTTGTTTTGGCATGTTTGGCATGTCGTTAGCATGTTGGCACGGTTTTGGAAAGTCAACTTAGTATGGCGACCTCATGAAACAATTTCCACCTCTTTTAAGGCTGTGGCAGGTTTAGAGCAACCTGATTGGTTAATGAAAGTAGGGGGCCGGCCAAGCACGGGTGCGGCTACCTTTTTGGTGCGCGTGGCAGGTTTAATGCGACCTGATTGGTCGATAAAATAATAAGGGTTGGTTGAGTAGCATGGGGCGTGGCCAAGCGGCGCTGGCTAGCCTATGGCGTGGCCACGCTCCCTTTTATTGCTGCTCCTACCCCGCGGCTCCATTATTCTTTGTATTCTGATTTTGGGTAGGACCCTGCTCCTACTAATCCACAGCGGATTAATTGCTTAGTTGTTTAAGCATAGTATCGACCGACGGGGTCTAATATACTGCGCAGGGCACAAAAACCCTAACTTTGTAAATTAGTCAGGTTCATGAGTTTTGTGAGTTATCACAACATTGATTGAATTCTATGTGCTGGTGATAAACGCATTTATGTATCTGATTTGTCCTCAATGTTCCGTATTGTGAGTACTCGATTTTGTACTTATTATGATTTTTTGTGTTTTTTGGAAATAAATATTGTTGGAAAAATCGGCTCGAAAAATTACTCGGAGCACCCCCAGATGACAACTACTAAACGGACTCTCAGTTTGGATAAGGGAAACCTACTTACTAAGGGGCAACTTCTTCACTATTTGAACCCCAGGACGCCACCCGTTATTCGCACCCCTGGTTTGGTTAGGGGCACACCCTTCTTCATCGTTCAAACATGAAATATGGCGGGAAAGTTGATTATTCACTGCGGAATTTTCTAACTTGATTTCGATCCAGAGTTGGGAGAGGCTACAGAGCTGAAGAGGAGAAGTTGCAGAAACTTCTCTGCTGCTGCAGAGAGGTAAAAGACGAAGAACACAGACGACGCTACGTGTCTGCCGTTTTACAACTGTCACAGTTTCAAGGCTTAATGACAGTTTTTCTACGACGGTTTCCTAATATAGTTTGTATAACAGCTGCTTTGCAAATTGTAACGGTGAGTTTGTAACGCCTGTTAGGCGTTGCAAATTCCTGATTTATGTTATTATTCTCCTTTTCTTCATTGTAAACACCATTTGAGCTATATAAAAATATTTTGAGAGTGTCTACATCATGAGTAGCTAAACACCAACACTGGGACGACGGGGGAAGTCTAATTTCATACATGGGTAAAATTATTTTATTCTCTATATGACTTTTGCACTAATTAAAATAGAATTATGATTTTGATTAATTAGTTATCATTTTATATGATGGGTCATGCTTGCTTAGATGTTTGATGTTCCATGCTTACGATTTATAACTAATATTTTAAGAATCTACTTTGGTAAAATAAGAGTCGATGTTATTTTATTTATTGAGCGATAATTGTTGAGAATAAATAATTGAGCCTTATGATATGAATGCGGTGGAATCCTAGTCCCAGTAACTCTGTTTTTTATTATTTTCATTAAACTTTCAAATTTAATCTTCACAAGTCTTAGAGTTCGAATCCTTATTTACAACAGCGACAATCGAAAATCTCATCAATTTTTGGCGCCGCCGACGCGGACTTGTCTTTAGGCTAGAGTTTTTAGATTTTTTTTTAGGTTTTTATTTGTTCTTCTTTAGGTTTTTGGGTTTTTGTCTTTTCCTTACAGATTTTGGAATTCGGGGCAAAGGAAAAATTTGCCAAAGCTTTTGGTGATTACTTAAAGATTTGGAGTAAAAACAAAGCGAAAGGAGCGAAAGAAAAAAAGAAGAAAAATTAATTAAAAAAAAAGAGAGAAACATTTTATTTGTTTTATTCTTTAGAGTTTTTATTTATTTATTTTATTTTTTTAGACTTTTTTTCTTTTGCACTATGACTTTGGGACTTTATTGTTTTTAAAATCTCTACAGAAAGGTAGTTTAAATATAAACTGTTTGCATAGAAGGACGACGATTACGATATCGCCTCGACCCCTCGGGTTCGTACATGACATAGGAGTCGTGGCCCAAGTCGACTTCTTTGGTTCATCCCCCATCTGGAACGGGAGGTAAGTTTTTCGAAACACCCGCGAATCCCCTGTCAGCGGGTTTACTGTATACCTTTGTTTGCATATATGCTGAGGAATTGAAAATGACTACTTTAATTTCCTAGTAAAGGGAAAGGACTGGCCATACAAGATAAGGGTTTGGATTTCATCACCGTTCTCTTCTTTCCTGCCTTAGGAAAAATAAACCAAACGCGAACCTAAGCCTAAAATTTTGACTAGAACGAGACCTATAGGGTAACGAGATTAATAGGAAAGTCGTTCGAAAAATATTGGTTACTCTTTTGAGCATACTTTGAAGTTCATGATGGTTTCTGTGAGTCAAATACGCCGCCTTGTAACGCCGGTGAGGCCTTGGGTATCAAAGCTCCACGCAGCTTCCCTCATCTCTATTCAACTTATTTTAATCAGATTGATTCCAGAGAGGTTTTCCCAGATTGTAACGAGTCCTTTTCGAAAGAATAGAAGCTGGTCTAGAAACAATCTAAGTGGAGCCATCATGCTTTTTGTTTGCTAGAAATGTTTAGGTTTGCTTTGGTGGAGTCAGCCTGCTTTGTGTTTGCTTAGAACCTCCCTTCCTTTAGGATTCTTTTATTTGTTTTTCTAGTGTATGCCCGAGGTCATTAGACAAGGGCTTGGAAAACAGATAATCTAGGTCGATTGATTAGTGAAAAACCTAGTAGTTCTTCTTGTGGAAGCGGGGAGCTCGAAGACTCTTCTTATGGCTACATATAATGGGTTTAAATTGAAACTCATGACCAAATGTTTCCCTTTAGCTACAGTTGATGGGTTTAGGTTTAAATCCATGACCAAATGGTTCATTATGGCTACATAGTAACACAAAACGTGGCTATAGTTATACCTACGATAATTAGCCACACAAATAACCTGAAACGTGGCTAGGCTGTAAACCAAAAAACGTGGCATATGTAAAGGTTTGTACTAGTGTTGCAAGGCACAACAAAACTAACAAGATAAAAACAAAATAAAACAATTCTCTTTTACCTAAAGCCCGAGGTGTGCACAATCTTGTCTCTTTTGATCATGCACATGAGACAATATGCACCAACCAACACAATCAAGTTGTGCCGGGGTGAACAATAATCTGTCCACTGTAACCCTTTTCAAAGGAATTCATAGAACCATGTTTCACAGAATTTTTAGACCATTTTTTTCTCTAGTGGTCTAGTCTTTTCTTTGGAAACTAACTTCTTCGAAGAAGGGATGAGTTTACATACCTCTGATGATTTTGAACAAGTTTGAGCTTGTTTGCTAATCGATTCGCTCTTCGTTGAAGTTTGTTGACGTATCTTACTTTGTGTTTGTACTTGAAACACTTTGAAAGTTCTTGACCTTTGATAGAACAGTAAGAGCATGTCAAAATGGATTATGATTCATACACCCGAGATGCGTAAGAATCTAGGCATATAGTGGAACCTTAAAAATCAAAAAAAGAGTTTCCAGCAGAAACAGATAGATCCATTTTTTATTCCAGACCGGTTGAGATTTCTTTTGAAAGAATATCAAGAGTGATGTATGTATTGCTGCAATTATCAAAATCAATATTTTCACAAAGAAGTGCAACACTTGACTTTTTGTCTTCATTATAATCATAGTTGTCAGACATTTCATCAAGAGTTGCAGCTAGACCTTTGTTCCTAATGTATTTTTTACGATTTGGGCACCAATTTGCAAAACGACCAAAACCTTTACACTTGAAGCAATGTGGCATATCCTCGTCATTAGTTTCACCAATATCCTTGTTTTTAGAAGGAACACGATTATGAGGTTTAACTGATGACCTAGGTTTATCTCTGAAGAACCGTTTACTTCTCTTCAAAAGAAGATCCCTAAAATGTCTTGTGATCAAAGAGTACGACTTGTCAAGATCTTCATCTGATGAATCAGCCTCAGAAAAATCATCTTCAGAGATGCAAACACTTTTACTTTTGTCAAGTAATTTAGTGTTCTTTTGTGTTTTGAAAGCAACATCCTTTCCGTATTTGGATGTATGCTCATGATCAAAGATCTTTAACTTCCCAACCAGAGTATTTCTGGAAAGAGTTTCAAGGTTATTTCCCTCAACGATGGCATGCTTCTTAGAATCGTATCTGGATGACAATGATCTGAGATTTTTCATCACAATGTCCTTTTCAGAATAGTCTTACCCAATGCAAAAGATGCACCAACAATTTCAGACACTTTGTGATTAAACTCATCAAATGAATCTTCATCTTCCATAAGAAGGTTTTCCCAATCAGAATTTAGGTTTTGAAGCCTAGCTTCCTTTTCACATGTATTCCCTTCAAATACGGTTTCTAAGATGTCCCAAGCATCTTTAGACTTTGTGCAAGTAGTCACATGATGCTGGAGCTCTGGGGTAATGGCATAGATGATAGCATTTAATCCGTCAGAATTTTGCTTTGCTGCAAGAATCTCGGCAGCATCATATTTACCAATATCCTTTGGAACTGTTACATCACCTTTTGTAACTTCCGGAGGATTCTATCCATTAACCACATTAACCCATGATTGAAAATCATGCGCTTGAAGAAAAGCAAGCATAACAATTTTCCACTATAAGTAATTTGAGCCATCGAAGATTGGTTGTACATTTATAGAGATAACACTTCTGTCCATATTCAGATCGCCACAAATACAGACTTATGAGGTCTTAAACGTGTTTGCCTGCTCTGATACCAATTGAAAAAGCCGGGGTCTAACAACCATTTCGATCGAAAATATGAATATACAAACTCCAATATACTTTCAAGAGAATCAACTAGACAGTTAGAATCAATCTAGATAAAAGTATATCAAAGAGTTTATATCTCAATTTCTCAATTCAATCTGCAATCAGCAAATAGGAATTTGTGAGCCCGATTGAATAAGATAAATAACTTGAACGGTACCAAAGACCAATGTTCAAGTGTCAACAATTTATATCAACAACCAAAGGTTGGATTTTCATTGATTGATCTTAACGCAAAACCTGTGATATTTCTATTGTATAACAAAATATAATGATGAAAAGATTGCATTCCTTATTATATAAGTGTATTTATTCATGAATAACCGATTTTAGACCTTAACCCACTCAGGTATGCCAAACAGTGTAGACGGGGAAAAACGAGTCGCTGGTTTTTTAGGGAAGTGAAGAGACGAGCGTGTTGTCAAGACTCCTCAACCGAGCAAACTGCTTAACGTCACACAACTGCACTGCAAAGGGAGTGCTTAGATTCGAGATATCAATCTGTAGGACTCCGGCCTAAACAAAGTCAATGGTCGTTCCAGAGTCAATTTGGTCGCAAAGAGGAAGATGGGTTGATCTGTAGGAGGGAAGCTGAGAATTGTGTGGGATCAGTGATGTTCAAGGATTGTGGATGTGTTGAAGGTTTCTGCAATTTTTGGTGAACTGATGAGTTCGAGTAATGATAGATTGATGAATTATTGAGAGTAGTTGCTCGAGAAATTTTGTGTAGACAATGCTGATAGCTGGTGATCATTCGTTGTCAGTTCCCCTCAATCATGGATTCAGAGACTTATTATATTGTCAGAGTTGTGAACACCTTGATCCCTCTAAGTGTGACGGTTTCTTGAGTGAAAGAGTGGGAAAGTGGGAGATCATGGTACAACCAGTTCCAGGTCGTGCGGAGACTGGGTTGATCATTTACCCCTACTTTGCTAAACTCTACTCCCCAACCGTTGACACGACTTACTCACATTTCTCGTTGTGGATGAATCCACGTGTTGTAGGCCGCCATACCAAAATCCTAGTTGTTATCCCTCAATTTGACGTGATTGATGTCTCACAGAATCGTGGAGTCTGAGTGACAGACGTGTATTGATTAGTCAGTTGTTGACTGATTAGACAGTGAGTCTAGGTTTTCTTGAATCGAGCATAAGTGGTGAATGCTCAGCGATTCATGGATCGAACATGCAATTCTCTGAAATGGTGTCAGTATTGTAGATTCAGTGATGGATTACTGACCAGCGAGAGCAAGTATCGCTCGATTCGACGAATTACTGAAAATTGAGAATTTGATGAGCAACTGAGCAAGTATTGCTCAACTCAACAAAATACTGAATGTTGATAATTGATCGTGCAATCGAGCAAGTATGGTCAATTCGAAAAATTACTGATAATTCACTAAATATTGATAGCTGGATCAGTATTTGAGAAATTGAGCAAGTATGCTCAATTCACGAAATATTTATTGGTGACATGACCCAATAAAATATTAAAATATTGTTAGATTACCAAATATTATATGATTAATTCAGACGTTGGTTGCTGAATCAATATAAATTCATTAGTTCTTGAATCTTGCTCAGAATAATGATTCGTAGAACATTTTATTCGAAACCCTAATTTCAGATCATAGTTGATGGGTCGCTGAAAATAGGTCATGAGTGATATAAGGACCGACCACATGGGATGATGGGCATCCGTGTGGTGCCCAGTGCTTGAATGAGCATTCACCACAGTTCTCAGTTTGAGGATTGGTGAAAGAATGATGATTAAATGTTGGTTTCATCATTACTGAATATTGTTGGGTTCAACATTAGGTGATAAAACCTAGGTATGAAGGATGGGGGACTACCAAGAGATCATGGGACCGGCTCTTGGTGGTCACGAGACCATTTTTGTCCGTTTGAGAAATCCCCAGGTTGGTTGGAGAGAGTTTGGGCCCAATATGAGCAATTGAGCAAATTAGGTCAGAATTATGAAAACGTGTGGGACCGTCTTTGTGCAATCCCTAAGGATGACTCTGTCAGTCATGAAGGCATGCAAGCTTTTCCTGGTGTCCGTGTCTCCGTACTGAGAGTTTCAGTATTTTCTGATGTGCGTTCGAGCAACATTGTGAATTTTTAGAAGAGTTTCATATTGACTGAAATTCTTGATTTTTTTCAGAATGGCATGTATGCTCAATTGATCAATATTTTGTAAATATTAAAATAAATGCATTTTAACATTTAAAATTTCCGTGGGAGGCTAGCCGGTCGTGTGACCATGTTGGCTTTTGGTTTTTCATGATTCGAGCAAAATTTGAGAAGTTATGACGAAATCATGATTTTTGCTCAAACCAAGGAGTTTCATGAATTGAGGAAAATAATAATTATAAAACTAGGGATTGCAAGGTGTGGGACCGGCCATGGCTAAGGCATGGCCGGTCGGCTATGTTGCTCTGTCCGCACACCTTTCTCTATTTTATAATATTATTTTTCATGAATCCGTGAAGTTATGGAGAATCCATGAGTTTTGTTGAGACAGAGGAGTTTCATGAGATTAGGAATAATATAAAAAGATAGGGATTGTGAGGTGTGGGACCGGATAAGGCTCGGGCATGGCTGGCCGGTTAGGTTGCCCGGTCCCGCATACCTTTCCCTATTTTATAATAATATTTTCATGAATCCATAAAGTTATGGGGAATTCATGAGTTTTGCACAAACAAGGAAAGTTGCTAAATTGAAGGAGTTTTTCATGAGTTCATGAAAATAACAAAATAGGGCAAAATAATGGAAGAGGCATGGGACCTGCCACGGCTAGGGCATGGTGGGCCCGGCCCCCTGGTCGCCTCTTTTATTTTATTATTATTTGTTGTTTTCTCATGTTTTGCGTAGGATTCCTCATCTGTCCGTATTTTTGGATGCTCGTTTGTGCATCCGAGTGCTCAGTCGTGCATCACTGTCGAGTACACTTGCACCATTTTTTGGGGGTATTACTCAGTGGTGGTACAGATACCCGGCTGTTGAGTATTTATTACTGATTTATGAAATTCGGTGGAGAATGATTCATAAAACTGAGCAATAAAGTGAGCAGTCATTTATTATCAGTCCATAGAATTAGCTGTGGATTTGACCATGGATTCAGAATAATAAAATGATAATCTTATTATCATCTCATGGAATCGTAGATTTACCATGAAATCGGAGTAATAAGATAGGTGGTGATATTACCATTTCATGAGATCAGCCGTGGATTCGACCATGGAATCGGAGTAATATCTATTACCATTTCATGAGATCAGCCGTGGATTCGATCATGAAATCCGAGTAATACATTTATCTATTACCATTCCATAGAACCAGTCGTGAGTTTGACCATGGAATAAGAGCAATAAGATAAAATATATTATCTTTTAGGAATTCAGTGGTGAATATGACGTAGAATTTAATCTCTTGCGTATAGTCAGTGAATCAGCGAGTGTTGCCAATGTCCCGAAGACGTTTTTACCTCTCAACATTTCATTTATGGAGGACCGCCTAAGTCTATACACGGACACTCTACATAGTCAGGGAACAATGAATGTCACCGGCCTCCTGAAGGCGTTATTTCTCTCAATATTACGGAAAACCGCCCAATCGTTCTTCTATGTAGAGGTGAATTCCTCTATGTAGTCAGGGAACAGTGAGGGTCACCGACATCCTGAAGGCGTTAAGCTCTCAATCTTACGGAGAACCGCCCAATTACGTTATTCTACATAGAGGATATGATGCAATGCCCGGTGTCGAACGCTCCGGAGAGGCCTTTCGAGCGACATATGCATCATACTTCGTAAAACACGAATCGTCACATGGATCCCTGAAGCCGTGTCAGAAACATGCAGTATCATGATTTTACGGTTTTGACCTTTGTTGAAAATCCACCATCAACAAACGGGTAGGCATACCTAAGTTTTCAGATTTTGTCTTGTTTGCCAGTATGCAAACGGGTACGCATACTGTCGTCCATGACCGAACTCAGTTGAAATCAGTGCGCATACGGTATGCATACTATAGTTCCGGACTTCAACTGTTGAATCAGTACGCGTACGAGTATACATACTAAATTCAGGACTTGGAATTCACTTGCAACAGTTAGCATACAAGTGTGCATACTGTGCTATATCCAATCAATGGTTAATTGTTCTAAACTCCAATTTCAATCATTGAAACATTCTTAGAAGACGGGAATAGCTGTCTCACACAAACTATTAGCTTTGAAGCAATTTTCAAATGATCAATACGAAACATTCCGAGTCTACATCAAATGACTGTCACACACAAATCATGTAAAATGTTACCAGGCGATTTTAACATGATCATCTTTTGACTTTCGAAAAGAATAAAAGATGAAGTTGGTTAAAGCGAAAGCTTACCAACACATATTTCGAGAAATGTATAAGCGAGTTAAACTCAGCTCGAAATATCAAATGTGTATAATGTAAAGTCTATATAGCTACACAACTTTTGTCTCAATAGCAGATAAAATAAAAATAGACTTCTGATAGTGATAGATGAGTTCAAGTCTCCACATACCTTTTGTTGATGAAGCTCCACAAGATCCCCTTAGTAGTTCTTCGTCTTCAATCGATGAACGTCGTGAAGTTTAAATCTCAAATACCTACACATTGTATTCTAAGAGACATAGCTATAAGTAGACTAGAAATCAAGACTTATATTTTTTGACAACTAAACTTGACAAACAAGCTTGAGATAGCAACGCTTGCGAGTTCGACCGATCAGTGCTCTAACATGGGCCTGTACACTTTATTTGAGGCCTATGACTAAAAGACAAAAAGGGATATTTTGAAGTAAAATAAAAAAATCTCTTATCCAACTATTTAGTTAATGAATAATTAATTCACCCCTGATTAATTAGTGTTAATTTAGCTGATTATCGTGTTAGATGTGAAATTAATTTGTGTTAATGAATCATCAAAACATGAAAAAAATTTAAAAATTATAAGAACACCAACCTAGAATCCGTTTATGTTGGCATCGGTATCAACCGATTATAACTTCAAAAACATACATAAATTTTTTGAAATTTGCTTTTACCAAGAATCGTTTTATATGGACATGAAAATCAACCGATTATCCAGAATCGGTTTATACGGACATGAACATAAACCGATTAGGTGTTGTTAAACATCAAATGAAACTAAAATTCATTCGACCATATATACTATAGGGTTAAGAATGAGTATGATTTCATACTCATTTTCAGATCGTTTGAGAAGTCGTACTCGTTTTCAAATTGGGTGTAAAATCACTACGCATTTTCAATTCGGGTGTAAAACTATTTTCCTTTAAGAGTATAAAATTTGTACTCGATCTGAAATCGAGTATGATTTCGTACTCACAGAGTATTAACTGCAAAAAAATGGGCTAACCAGAATGGATCTTTTTATGAAATACATAATCGTTTTATGTAGACTTTTACATAATCTGATTCTAGCAAATAAAAAAACATACAAAAAAATTGGTATTTCTTCCATACCGGAAGCGGGGATATGGGAATGAACATCAACCGATTTTGGTTAAATGTTCTTCAACCAGAAAACACATACAGAACAATCGGCTGACGTGGTCATGAACATAAACCGATTATCATAGGAATCGGTACATATGGACATGGACGTCAACCGATTATGGTCAAACACATAAGCCAAGATTGTTTATATTTTTTTAATTTTGAATGTATAAATCAATCACAAGTATAATCAAGAATAATGGGTTGCAATCGAAGATGTTTAGATCGACTACTTTTTAAAAAAATTGATGATGAAATTTCCTTAAAATCGATCAATGTCGTTAGAATCGATTGATGAAGTTAGATTTTTATTTTAGTTTTTGAGGGAAATGATTTAAGTAGGTTTTAGCTCTGAATATGTTTGGATTTTAGAAGAACATGCTTAGGATTGAGTGTTAACAGTGAGGATAACTTGGTAAATTTACCTAGTTTAGATACCTCTTATCCTTTTCTCTAGGTTGGGTGAGGAAATCGATAGGCCCCAAATAATCCACCTAGGCTCAAAACTAGCCAGGTTTCTTTTAATCTACTAACATTTCTTCTTAAATTAGAATTTCCAACTTTTTGTAAACAACTGTATTTAGAATAGTCAATGTAAAGAAGTCCTAACTCCTACGTAATGATTTCGAGGGTTGTGTTGTGTTGTGTTGGCTGCTGGTACTTTAGAAAGTCGGGTGATTAGTTTCAGAAGCAACTGCATTCTACCACCTTAGCTTTCCATCAGCCTGGTTTAAATCTGGTTTAGCATGTAGGAGTAGGATGACTTTGTGTCTTTGTGATGCTTCCTCTCATTTTGAAATTAGCTTTTCCTAGCATGTAGGAGTAGGGTTTATATTTTAACTGATTTTTTCCCAAAAAAAAAAAAAAAACCTCATTTGGCAACCCAAATCCAAAAATAAATAAATTATCTTTGAAGTAGTTACCAGTGTATGTCGTCTCCACCATGGTATACTGTACTCCTTCCCTTTGAAGGGGATGGAGTGTTCATATCCTTTGGTCTTATAAATATTACTCGGTGATAAATTAATATATAGCTAACTTCAGGACTACTGAGACATAAAATTACTAACCGTAATGATTTTGGTTATATAAATCAAGAGTGCTGCCCAGGTTCAGTGGGATAAGGTGAAGATCAATTAAGAGGAAGAATGAGTACTTATCGTCTTAATATTTTTCAATAATTAGATCCAGTCACATTTACTATTATATAAAAATGAGGAGCTAATTAGACTAATAACTACTCGTGACGAAAACCATTAATACTTTGAAATCGCTGAAATACTTTCATCTCAAGTACGCTAATCAGATGATCCCTTGGTAATCTGGCTCTGATCACCATTCATTTGGTAATCTGGCCCTTTTCATTAGAAAATCAGATCCCTGCAGACAATAATAAGTTCATCAATAGTGTTACAACTTGCAACTAACATGTGTAGAAAAAAGATTAGCTAGGTAATTAAGCTCCATTATATAATAAACGGTACGACCCATCACCTATTAATTATCGCGAACATGTTATGTATATATATACGCATTTAGTTCTTGCCAAGAATAGTACATGACTTGTATGCAGCGAACATTTTGCAGCTCTGTGGTTCAAGTACAAAAAAGAGAAGTAAAAATGTCTTCCAAACCAGTCCGAATAGGAGGATCTTGTGTCACTTGGATTAACCTATTCGAAAATCGCTTAGTATATATAACTAACCAAATCAAAGCATGCACATGGGGATATTAGCATGATTCTGTGTTCTCTCGCACTAGAGTTCATGCATAATACCATTATAAGCATGCACTTATAAACATCATATTTCACATCTATTTATATGCATATCTATGATATCACTTAATGGTGCATGCTCATTACGCATTCATATGTAGTACATGAATTCTGTTTATACATACTAGTGTACACTATTTTTTTAGAACTAGAGATGCTTTTATGAAATGATGATAAGTGATAAGCGATCTGAGTAAAGACATTTTATATATGTACCTCTTCACGGAGCTTAGCTTGATTATTCTTGCTCTCCAACTTCAACCCGTAATGAGCATGGGGAAAATGTGCCCACTACCAAATAAACAATGTATATTACAAAATCATCAGCAAAAAAGTTGAGTTTCAAATGCATAATCAAGCAAAATAATTGATCCATTGGTTCTACTGTGTTTCCTCCTTTACTTGTCAAAAAAAAATTTACTCACGTTTTTGGCTGCAGTACTGAATGCTTTTCTGTGGTTGATATCTGGATTATTGGCCTTAATCCTTTGTATTTCCTCCCTAAAAGAAACAAGAGGAAATGGATGGCAACAACTGAAGGGGTTAGTAATATCATTACTTAGATTGCTTAGGTAAATTAGTATTGAACAGACTAATCACAAACTAATAGAAATGGTAAAGTTACAATACTTACTTTATGAACTGATTATATGCTGATGGAACCCTGTGTTTCTTCTCAGGAGCTGTGCAAAAAGAAGAGACAGAAGTCCACCAATGTGGAAAACAATGAAGTACCCAAATTTAATGTAATGCTATTGGATTTGTCCAAACAATGTAGAATCACGTACAGATATATATATAGCGAATAAAGAGAACAACTTACGCTGATTAACAATCCGTTTTTCAGTTTTAGCAGCAGTAGTTACTTGCATTACTTGAATATCCTGGTTATGTTTTGAAGAGGATGGAAAATCAATCCTCTGAAAATGATCACCATTGTTAGGTGTCTGTGAAATTATTAAACAAAGAATTCATTCATCACAAGATCTAAAAGAAATGCAAATGCATGAAGAACTAGGGCATCTCGTGTAAGACTTCAGAGAGAGAGAGAGTAAACAGTTCTAAACACCAGTCCCTATCCCATTTGAGAAAGAGAATTGACTGAAGTGACTAAATCAGTTAGAACTACAGATCAATCAATCTCTCTCTAGATGAAAAGCAATAATTCTTTTTAGGGTTTTATTTTGAGTCAAAGTATTGAAAGAATACAACCTCTGAATGATATAGTAAACAAGGAAGAAGATCCAAAGAAAATCACATCAATATAATAGTTCAAGCTAATAGCTAACTTTATGCGTCCATCAAATCAAACTCAATCAAAAGAAACAGCAAACTATTAAAACACTGCTAATTAGTACAGTGAACTAGGGGTCTTATGGCGGCAGCTAGAGATTTGTACAGTTTTCAGAACATGTATATTAAAATCATTAAATGAAAAAAAATTGCTTCGAAAAACACAATAAATTGTTTCTTTCTCAAGCGAATCATGAGGTGTAATGAAAACTAAGAAGAACCCTAAATTTCAGCTGATGATAGATCGCCCTCAAATGAGAAAACAAATAAATTAAGTTGTTTTTCACCTGCAGATCTTGTAGCGATAGTGACTGTAAAACAGCTCCCATGTTTACAGACCACAAATTTGCGCAATGCCCACATCTGACGGTCACCGTTTCGAACAAACTACTGCATGGAACACTCACCTGTGCAAACAAGAGAAAAAATCAACAACAAGAAGAAAAAAAAATCAAATAGTTAGGTCCAAATTATGAATGGTATGGTTTTCTTGTCAATTTTTTTTTTTTTGAAGTTGGTAAGTTTAAGGAAAGGAAAGAAGGTAACATATGTGTTTAAAGTGAAGAATAACAAAAATAAGATGATGATTTTCAGAAAGGAAGAAATCTATGGATATAATAAATGTTAAAACGAGACATGTTTCTTTAAATTTTGTTTTGAAAGGTAAACTACACGCAAAATTAAAGGGCAGTCTTCTTTCCCCTTTCCCTATCTGTAAAAGTTAACCCTAATAACCTCAGAAAATGCACTGCTACTGGATAAAAGGGTACTGATCAATGAATGAATGACTTTTGTTACTTTGGCAACAATTTAAAGGAAAACTATAACACCAAGTAAGGATAGAGACTTGACTGTCTGTGTTAACATAAAATGTAATAATATATATACAAGAAACCCCAATTAATATTTTAAAAATAAAAGAAAAAGGTTATGTGATACAAGATTTTGTAAATCAGAAGATCGGAAAAAAGTAAAGAAAAAGAAGCGTGATCAGAAAATCTGGATCTAATTGCGATTATAAAAGAACACATACGAATATATATGTATAAAGAGAGACGAGTTGATATAAGCAAAAAAGTGAATACTAGACATATTCATATATATACCGCAAGAATGATGTTGCAGAAGTTACAGGGGATATAGCAAATTTGCTCATTCACAAAACTCATAGTCGAAGAGATAGAAGACATCATTGAGACTTGAGAGAAGAAGAGAATGAAAGTAAAAGAAAATTCGTATTTTTAAACACAACACTTTCAAGAGATTATATAGAGAAGCGTGGAAGAAGATGATGAGTTTACAATATCTGTGAATGAGAAATTAATTAATTATTGATAAAAACATCTCTGACATAACTGTTTAACTTTAATAAATGGTTGGAATGTGGAAGAGGTGGAAGAGAACGGAAATGTTTTGATGGATCGGTAGAGTAGCAAACATTGATGAATACCTTATTAATAATAGGTGGTGGGTACTTGTTGTTTGATGATAAAATTAGAAATGTTTGAAATCAAAGAGTTTATAAATTCAGTATTGAGGTTGACTTTTCATATGTATAGCTAGCTGTTCTTATATGGGCGATCAGGTAGGGAACAGCCATGAAAGAAAAATAAAATAGACAGAGTTTGAGGTAAAGAACAGCGGGTTCAGAATGTATGATAGGGTTTGGCAGTCGATTGGTAGGGCAAGTGAGAGAGAAAAGAAAAATGATAAATTTACCTTTGGTGAAAATTGAAATATTCTACTAAGTAGGGTTTACAGGAAGGGACAACAGACAGACTACTAGGTCTAGGTGTGTTGGTGTTCGGATCGGAGTGTGCAATTGCAGATGCATGCGATTACCTGCTAGAAGCTAGCTGTTCAGCGCCAACGAACATCGCTACCGTTTCTAGCTACAGCGGACTAGGAGGGCGAAACTTTTTAAATAAAAACAACTGTTCCTCAAATCTGTGCTTACTTTAAGTTCTTGACTAGCTAAGGCACTATTTCAAGAGTTTGTTAATTTCCACCAACAAACTGCCAACAAGCATATATGAAAGAGATACTAGAAGCATATAGGAGACACGGGCCGCGAACAAATTTTTTGTATATAACAGAAGGGTTGAAATTACATAGTTTTACATCCACCGTTAATTTTGGATATAAAACTATCTAATTTCAACCCTAATATATAGGAGCTAAGTCAGATTCTGGGAAGACTGTTGGTTGTTCGACAAAGATATAAAATCAGAATTCCTAATATATACAATAAAGTTCGATCAAAGGTAAATTTATTGGTGATGTAAGTAACGGGTCTTCTATTTCTTCTAATTGGAATTTGGAAGTTCCAAACAGACTTGATTCCATTTCTAGAATCCAGGTGTTTGAGGGTGAAAACGGTTTCTGCTGGTTTTGGTAAATTCGTGTGTGTGGATGAGAAACGAGTCTAAACCCTAAACAATGAACTGCACGGGAGTACTTTTGATTCGAGAGATCAATATGTACAATCCTGGCCTAGATCAAGAAATGGCCGTTCCAGGCTTGCTTCGGTCACAAAGTGAAGGAGAAGAGTTGGTCTTAGGGAGGGAAGCGAAGAAAGTGTTGAGGCCAGAATCATTGATCCTGAAGGTGTGGTTGTGTATGACTTGTATCAGAAAGTAGAACTGGATAGCAGAACGGAAAGCTACCAGGTGATTTCTGGATACTATGATGTTCTCCGACCGAAACTTGTTCTCTGGTGGAAAATAGGTGAAACCTATTTATACAAGTCGTAATAAAACGTACTCTAGCCTCGTAGGAAGTGGAAAACGATTGACTGGTGGAAGAGTGGAGTAACGTGTAACGTCAGGAATTATGCTTCCATAATGAAGGATCCGTTTACACCATTACTTCTTGCCATTACTAACCGCCCCACTTAATGACACTTTCTTGTAACATGCATATTGCACGCCGCATGTTGTAAACTGCCAGACCAATACCCTGATGAGTATCCCCCAGTTTGTGACATGTTTGATGTCTCGAGTATTTCCGTGAAAAACATGTAGCACTTCGCTACGTGTGGCAAGTTAAAATCAAGAGGCTTGCCGTAGGAAAATAAAATGTGATGCTATTAGGCTCGTCTTGGCTGGTCGCCTAAAACTTGCCACAAGTTTGTTAGTTCGGTGGCAAACTTCGATGGCTGAGATCACATCTCACGATGAAGGGTAGCCGTTGATTATGGCTACCTTGTGTTGGCGCATGATAATGGAACAATGGCGTTTTGGTGTATGCTAGCGGCAGTGCAGCATGGCGTTTTGGTGTATGCCAGCTTGGTGGCGAACTTGGATGGCCGAGATTGCATCTCATGAGGAAGGGTAGTCGTTGATAATGGCTATCTTCTGTTGGCGTCTGATAGCGGCACAATAGTGCCTTTAGTGCATGCCAGCGACATTGCGGCATGGATGGCATAGTTCGTGCATGCCGGTGGCACGGTGGAATGGTTGTCATAGTTTGTGCATGCCAGCGACACGATGGTGCAAGTGGTGCCTAGCCTAGCCATGACCACTAGACTTAGGTGGCTGGTCGCCTAAAAGTTGCCACAAGTCTGTCAGTTCGGTGGCAAACTTGGATGGCTGAGATTGCATCTCATGAGTAAGGGTAGCCGTTGATTATGGCTACCTTCCGTTGGCGCCTGATAGTGGCACAATGTCGCCTTTAATGCATGCCAGCGGCATTGCGGCATGGCTGGCATAGTTTGTGCATGCCAGCGGCACGATGGTGCAAGTGGCGCCTGGCGTATCCATGGTCACTGAAATTTTGGCACGTTGGTGTTAGACTCAAACGTGGTGTGGCAACATCAGTTTCAATAGCCACATTAATCCCCATGTTCTGTGGAACATTGTTTGGCTCAACTTTGCCTAATTTAGGGTTTGGCATGTCGAAACCCTAATTAGCATGTATGGCATGTTGCGGGCCAGAGGTGTCATAGTTTTGTGCCACGATTAGAAATTAAGGTTTCTTCCACCGCCACTAGATCATGTCCGCGCCTAGGGTTTAGGCTAGACAAATTGAAGTCCGTTGTGAAGCTGGTCACGCGCGGAGGGTGGGTTGGAAAGTTTTGACATGATGTCACGGTAAGTGACGCGTTTGGCATGTGCGCCTGACATGCTTGTTTTGGCATGTTTGGCATGTCGTTAGCATGTTGGCACGGTTTTGGAAAGCCAACTTAGTATGGTGACCTCATGAAACAATTTCCACCTCTTTTAAGGCTGTGGCAGGTTTAGAGCAACCTGATTGGTTAATGAAAGTAGGGGGCCGGCCAAGCACGGGCGCGGCTACCTTTTTGGTGCGCGTGGCAGGTTTAATGCGACCTGATTGGTCGATAAAAGAATAAGGGTCGGATGAGTAGCATGGGGCGTGGTCAAGCGGCGCTGGCTAGCCTATGGCGTGGCCACGCTCCCTTTTATTGCTGCTCCTACCCCGCGGCTCCATTATTCTTTGTATTCTGATTTTGGGTAGGACCCTGCTCCTACTAATCCACAGCGGATTAATTGCTTAGTTGTTTAAGCATAGTATCGACCGACGGGGTCTAATATACTGCACAGGGCACAAAAACCCTAACTTTGTAAATTAGTCAGGTTCATGAGTTTTGTGAGTTATCACAACATTGATTGAATTCTATGTGCTGGTGATAAACGCATTTATGTGTCTGATTTGTCCTCAATGTTCCGTATTGTGAGTACTCGATTTTGTACTTATTATGATTTTTTGTGTATTTTTTGGAAATAAATATTGTTGGAAAAATCGGCTCGAAAAATTACTCGGAGCACCCCCAGATGACAACTACTAAACGGACTCTCAGTTTGGATAAGGGAAACCTACTTACTAAGGGGCAATTTCTTCACTATTTGAACCCCAGGACGCCACCCGTTATTCGCACCCCTGGTTTGGTTAGGGGCACACCCTTCTTCATCGTTCAAACATGAAATATGGCGGGAAAGTTGATTATTCACTGCGGAATTTTCTAACTTGATTTCGATCCAGAGTTGGGAGAGGCTACAGAGCTGAAGAGGAGAAGTTGCAGAAACTTCTCTGCTGCTGCAGAGAGGTAAAAGACGAAGAACACAGACGACGCTACGTGTCTGCCGTTTTATAACTGTCACAGTTTCAAGGCTTAATGACAGTTTTTCTACGACAGTTTCCTAATATAATTTCTATAACAGATGCTTTGCAAATTGTAACGGTGAGTTTGTAACGCCTGTTAGGCGTTGCAAATTCCTGATTTATGTTATTATTCTCCTTTTCTTCATTGTAAACACCATTTGAGCTATATAAAAAATATTTTGAGAGTGTCTACATCATGAGTAGCTAAACGCCAACACTGGGACAACGGGGGAAGTCTAATTTCATACATGGGTAAAATTATTTTATTCTCTATATGACTTTTGCACTAATTAAAATAGAATTATGATTTTGATTAATTAGTTATCATTTTATATGATGGGTCATGCTTGCTTAGATGTTTGATGTTCCATGCTTACGATTTATAACTAATATTTTAAGAATCTACTTTGGTAAAATAAGAGTCGATGTTATTTTATTTATTGAGCGATAATTGTTGAGAATAAATAATTGAGCCTTATGATATGAATGCGGTGGAATCCTAGTCCCAGTAACTCTGTTTTTTATTATTTTCATTAAACTTTCAAATTTAATCTTCACAAGTCTTAGAGTTCGAATCCTTATTTACAACAGCGACAATCGAAAATCTCATCAATTTTGGCGCCGCCGACGCGGACTTGTCTTTAGGCTAGAGTTTTTAGATTTTTTTTTTAGGTTTTTATTTGTTCTTCTTTACGTTTTTGGGTTTTTGTCTTTTCCTTACAGATTTTGGAATTTGGAGCGAAAGAAAAATTTGCCAAAGCTTTTGGTGAATACTTAAAGATTTGGAGTAAAAGCAAAGCGAAAGGAGCGAAAGAAAAGAAGAAAAAAATTAATTAAAAAAAAAGAGAGAGAACATTTTATTTTTTTTTTTAGATTTTTTTTAGATTATTTTTTTTTTACTTTTTTTCTTTGGACTGTGGACTTTGGGACTTTATTTTTTAAACCCTACGGAAGGGTAGTTTAAATATAAACTGTTTGCAGAGAAGGACGGCGATTACGATATCGCCTCGGCCCTCGGGTTCGTACATGACATAGGAGTCGTGGCCCGAGTCGACTTCAGCGTTCATCCCCCGTCTGGTACGGGAGGTAAGTTTTCGAAACACTCGCGAATCCCCTGTCAGCGAGTTACTGTATTCCTTCGTTTGCATATATGCTGAGGATTGAAAACTGCTTTTTTCCTAGTAAAGGGAAGGACTGGCCATACAAGATAAGGGTTCGGATTTCATCACCGTTCTTCTTGCCCGCCTTAGGAAAAAAACCAAACGCGAACCTAAGCCTAAAATTTGACTAGAACGAGACCTATAGGGTAACGAGCTTAATAGGAAAGTCATTCGAAAAATATTGGTTACTCTTTTGCATGCTTCAAAGTTCATGATGGTTTCTGTGAGTTGAATACGCCGCCTTGTAACGCCGGTGAGGCCTTGGGTATCAAAGCTCCACGAGCTTCCCTCGTCTCGATTCAACTTACTTAACTCGGATTGATTCCAGAGGGGTTTTTAATTGTAACGAATTCCCTTTCGAAGATAGAAGCTGGTCTAGAAACAATCTAAGTGGAGCCATCATGCTTTTTGTTTGCTAGAAATCTTTAGGTTTGCTTTGGTGGAGTCAGCCTGTTTGTGTTTGCATAGAACTCCCTTCCTTTTAGGATTCTTTTATTTGTTTTTCTAGTGTATGCCCGGTCATTAAAGGGCTTGGAAAAAGAAATCTAGGTCGATTGATTAGTGAAAACCTAGTAGTTCTTCTTGTGAAGCGGGGAGCTCGAAGACTCTTCTTTTGAGAGCCCTGTTTTTGGAAACTTCAGTTTTGAGAATCTGTCTCTTCGTGAGGAAAATACCCCTAGTACTTCAGTTGTGCCAGCGATGGCAACTTTGAAAGATTACATGTTCCCAACTAGGTCCACCCGAGCTTCGTGCATTAAATTGCCAGCCACTACGGCTAATTTCGAGATAAAACCTAGTATTCTTCAGATGATCCCTATATTCTTAGGGAAAGATGATGAGAACCCTTATTTTCATATTAGGGACTTTGAGGAAATTTGTGGGACAATTAGAATAAAAGACCTTACTGATGAAGTCTTGAAACTTAAGATGTTTCCCTTTTCCTTGAGAGATAAAGCCAAGACCTGGCTGAACAACCTACCATCTGAATCCATTGAAACATGGCAGGAACTTATTGCTGCTTTCTATATGAAATTCTACCCTAAGCATAAAACTGCGTCTGTTAGGCAGAAAATTAGTGCTAGTGTGCAACAAGAGGGAGAGTCTCTTTATAGGTTTTTAGAGAGATTCAATGATCTCCTATCCCAGTGTCCTCACCATGGATTTGATAATGAAACTCGTAGAGATTATTTATGATGGTTTAGACTATTCAACCAAAGCCATGGTTGAGTCTATGTGCGCTGGTGAGTTCACTAGTAAAAGTGATGATGATTTTACCTTCTTAGGAGCTTCGCTGAAAAATCCCAACAGTGGGAGTCTTGTGTTGAACCCCCCAAAAGACTCTTGGTCAATAGAAGTAGCACCAATGTGGTAGATACAAGCTTCGGGTCTGATGCTAAGTTTGCTGCTTTGTCTAGAAGGTTAGAAGCTTTGGAATTGAATCATCCTAAACATAGGTCTCTTGTTGAACCTGATGATAGGTTTAGAGCCTCTCAAGTGTCTAGTTGTGGAGTAGAACCCAATAACTCGTTTTGGGAAGGTCAGGTTAGTGAAGAGCAAGCCCATGTGTCTATAACAATGCTAGGTTTGAGAACCGTCAAAGTTTGACCCATACTCAGAGACTTACAACCCTGGTTGGAGAAACCATCCTAATTTTTCTTGGTCTAAGGGTCAGAATCAAGGACAGTCTAGTAATTCTCAGCCTCCCCCAGGTTTTGGTTATGCTAAGAACTCTTCAGGTCAACCCCAGTTTCAGAATGAGAAAAAGATCTCCACCTTAGAAGAAACCCTTACTATGTTAGCAAAGAACCATGAGATGTTATCAAAGAACCACTGTGGTTTTCAAGAAGAAACCAGGCAGAATTTTAAGAATAATTCCCAGTCTCTTGCTAACTTAGAACTTCAAGTCGGCCAAATAGCTAAGTTTCTTAGTGAAAGAGAAGATGGAAGGTTCCCTAGTCAAACTGATCCTAACCCTAAAGGAGAGAAATCGTACAATCATGTGAATTCTATAACAACCCTTAGGAGTGGAAAGAAAGTTGACAATAAGGTTGCCATGCCTGATAGTGAACATGTGTAGTTCACCCTTCTGAGCCAGAAAATGAGGAGACTGATAGAGTCTCCAAAGAGACCAATGAGGGTCCTGCTGAGCCCGGCTTTGTTCCCAGAGCCCCGTTCCCCCAGCTGCTAGTTCCAACTAAGAGGGAGTCCAACTTTAATGATATATTGGAGGTTTTTAAGCAGGTTACTATCAACCTCCCATTGTTAGATGCGATTAAGCAGATTCCCGCTTATGCCAAGTTTCTTAAGGATATGTGTCGCGAAAGCGAAAACTTAGTGTCCAGAAGAAAGCCTTCCTAGCTAGTCATGTGAGTTCTATTATTCAGAATACCACTACTCCTAAGTATAAAGACCCAGGGTCCCCTACTATTTCTTGCACAATAGGTAAATACCGTGTCGAGAAAGCTTTGCTTGACTTAGGAGCCAGTGTGAACTTACTCCATACCATGTGTACCTTAAGCTAGGACTTGGTGAGATGAAACCTACCCAGATGACACTTCAGTTAGCTGATAGGTCCGTTAAAATTCCTCGTGGTGTGATCGAGGACGTTCTTATTGAGGTCGAAAAGTTTATTTATCCAGTGAATTTTGTTATCCTAGATACCCAACCTGTCCCTGACCCAGAGAACAAAATACCAGTGATTTTAGGTCGCCCGTTTTTAGCTACATCCAATGCGATCATTAACTGTCGAAATGGTATTATGAATTTGTCTTTAGGTAATATGACTATTGAGCTGAACATTTTTAATATTAGTAAGCTACCCTCTGAACTAGATGACTTGAGCATAGAAGAGGTGAACATGATAGGAACATTAGTCGAGGAGTCATTACCAAACACTTTGTTAGAATATCCATTAGAGAAATGCCTAGCCCATTTTGGGATTGATTTTGATGATGACGATGTGATTAATGAGGTGAATGCTTTGTTAGATTCAACCCCTTTGATAGAAACTAGTAATGGTTGGAAACCTAAGTTCGAACCTCTACCCGTTTCTAAGTCTACCCTAGTTCCTTCGTTAGAAAAGCCTCATAAGATGGACCTTAAACCATTACCAGATTCCCTGAAGTATGTGTTTTTAGGCCTATCTGAAACTTTACCTGTGATTATAGCATCTGACTTGGATAGTGACCAGGAAAGTAGGCTAGTGACCGTCCTTCAGAATAACAAGGAAGCTTTAGGGTGGACCATAGCAGACATTAAGGGTATAAGTCCTACTGATTGTATGCATCATATCTATTTAGAGAGTGACACCAAACCTTCTAGGGAGATGCAACGTCGACTGAACCCTAATATGAAAGAAGTAGTTCGAACCGAGGTTCTTAAGCTGTTAGATGCAGGCATTATCTACCCCATTTCAGACAGTAAGTGGGTCAGCCCCGTTCAGGTTGTTCCCAAGAAATCCGGTATTACTGTAGTCCAGAATGATAACAATGAGTTAATCCCAACCCGGGTGACCACGGGTTGGCGTGTCTGTATTGACTATAGGAAATTGAACAAGGTCACTAGGAAGGACCACTTTCCCCTTCCCTTCATCGACCAAATGCTAGAGAGATTAGCTGGACGTAGCCATTATTGCTTTTTAGATGGATACTGCGGTTATAATCAGGTTGTCATAGCCCCAGAAGACCAAGAGAAAACCACTTTTACCTGTCCCTTTGGTACCTTTGCGTATAGACGCATGCCTTTCGGGCTATGTAATGCCCCTGCGACCTTTCAGCGTTGTATGTGAGCATATTTTCTGACATGGTAGAACGGTTCTTAGAGGTCTTTATGGATGATTTTTCAGTGTTTGGCGTCTTTCGATGAGTGCTTGCATCATTTGTCATTAGTTTTGACTAGGTGTAAGGAAAAAATTTAGTGCTTAATTGGGAGAAATGTCACTTCATGGTTCGTTCAGGAATTGTTCTAGGGCATATCGTATCTTCGAAGGGTATAGAGGTAGATAGAGCCAAAGTTGACCTTATTAAAACTTTACAGGTCCCAAAAACCGTAAGAGATATTAGGTCATTCTTAGGGCATGCAGGTTTTTATCGTCGATTCATTAAGGATTTTAGCTTGATTTCTAGACCTCTTTGCAATTTGCTTGCAAAAGACGTTAAGTTTGTCTTTGATGATGCTTGTTTAGAGGCTTTTGAGAAGCTTAAGAATTTACTCACTACCACCCGCCCCCATAGTCCAGGCACCCAACTGGAACCTACCCTTTGAGATCATGTGTGATGCTTCAGATTATGCTATTGGTGTTGTGCTAGGTCAGCGAGAAAAAATTACTTCATGTGATTTACTATGCTAGCAAAACTCTGAATGATGCCCAGTTGAACTATACCACTACGAGAAGGAACTATTAGCTTTGTGTTTGCCTTAGACAAGTTTAGATCCTACTCTTAGGTTCTAAGGTCGTAATATTACTGATCATGCTGCTTTGAAGTATCTTCTTTCCAAAAGGATACTAAACCTAGATTGATTAGATGGATCCTTTTGTTGCAAGATTTTCTTAGACATTAGAGAAAAAAGGTGCAAAAATGTAGTAGCAGACCACTTGTCTAGGCTAGTTGTTGGATACCCTTATGATTCTTCCTTAAGGGATAGTTTCCTGATGAACAACTGTTCTTTGTTACCCAAACCTTGGTATGCGAATATAGTGAATTATCTTGTTACTGGTCGAATGCCCCAACATTGGGGTAAACAAGATCGTTCTAGGTTTTTAGCCGAGGTGAAGCACTTCTTTTGGGATGATCCTTATTTGTTTAAGTATTGTCCAGACCAGATTATTAGGATATGTATAGCTGAGAGTGACCAGTCCAGTATTATTTCCTTTTGTCATGATCATGCTTGTGGGGGTCACTTTAGTGCTAAGAAGACTGCTGCTAAGATATTGCAGTGTGGATTCTATTGGCCTTCGTTGTTTAAAGAATCTGATAGTCACTGTGTTACTTGTGAGCGTTGCCAGAAATTAGGAACCTATAGGAACATGATGCCCTTGAACCCGGTTATAATTGTTGAGGTCTTTGTTGTGTGGGGTATTGACTTTATGGGTCCGTTTCCTAATTCTTTTGGTAACCTATACATCCTTGTCGCTGTAGACTATGTCTCTAAGTGGATTGAGGCGGTTTCGTGTAAAACCAATGACCATAGGGTTGTGGTTGAGTTCTTGAAAGATAATATACTTACACGTTTTGGTACACCGCGTGCTATAATTAGTGATGGAGGGTCGCACTTTTGTAATGGACCTTTTAGGCTTTTGATGAAGAAATATGGTATTACACATAAGGTAGCTACCCCTTATCATCCACAGACTAGTGGTCAAGTAGAGGTTTCCAATAGGGAGATAAAACGTATATTAGAGAAAACAGTTAATCCTAATCGGAAAGACTGGTCGTCTAGGCTTACTGATGCCTTATGGGCTTACCGTACTGCGTTTAAGACCCCCATTGGAATGTCACCTTATCGGCTTGTGTATGGAAAGGCATGTCATTTACCTGTTGAGTTAGAACATAGAGCTTATTGGGCTGTTAAGCAGCTAAATTTTTCACTTGACAAGGCAGGAGCCCATAGGAAACTCCAGCTCAATGAGTTGGAAGAGATTCGTAGAGATGCTTACGATAGTGCGAAGGAGTATAAGAACAAAATGAAACTTGTGCATGATAAGAATATTTTAAGAAAGTCATTTTCTCCGGGTCAAAAATTTCTTCTGTATGATACCCGCCTGCATCTTTTCCCTGGGAAGTTACGTTCTCTGTGGACGGGTCCTTTTATTGTTCGCACTGTCTTTCCTCATGGAGCTGTTGAGATCGAGACACCGGATGGTAGCAGTTCTCCGAAGGTTAACGGTCAGAGATTGAAACCCTTTTTAGAGCCCTTTCCTACAGGTGATGTTGAGGAGGTCCCTCTGGAGGACCCTATTTACCCTTGATTGACCATCGAGGCGATTGTATGTTGTATATTAGTTTTTGATTTCTCTCTTCACCCAGGTATTATCTTTACGACTTATCTCTTTACTGATTCCTCATGTTACTTTACCTTTTAGAAACATTGAGGACAATGTTAGATTTAAGTTTGGGGGTGGGGAAGAAACTTTTTGTTAGCTTTTAGTTGCAATAAATAAACTCCAGAGCCTAGAAATTTATGCTTATTAAGGTTGGCATTAACCAATCTAAGTGGATGGGAACATCTTGGTTATAGGAGTTGAGGAACCAATCTGATTATATGGAAACATCTAAAGAGTCTATTCATAAAAGCACGGAGCTCAGGTGTTAGAATTAAAAAAAAAACATGGTAGTTTCGCCATATCTCGTTGAATCCTAATCCCTTCTGTTTTTATTTCTTAAATGATTTGGTGGGGCAAACGATTCAAGTTGTTACCATTGCTAGGTGAATTAGAGTGATTGAGGTAAAAAAAAAATTGAGACCAGACCATCATACCAACCGTAATAAATTCAATAAAGTCGACCACTGGTGCCCTTGTATATGCCAGTTGTGTTGACCTAGAATTAGGTTTGTCGACCATTGGTGCCCTTGTATATGCCAGTTGTGTTGATATTAGTCATACCGGTATCTCAGCCCATTAGGATAGGTTCATCTTGGTTGAGGCCTTCAGACAGATATGGGAAACACAGTTCACTTTAAATCATCTACTTTTCTCTTTATCCATCTTCTTAATCTTTCCATGTGATTGGTTGACTCCGGTTATGATGTCCAGAAACTATATGAGTAGGGCTCTGTCACTTAAATATGAATTTTAGTATACTGAGTGCAAACTCGTGTACAAAAATTGGAATTTCGCATCAGGGTACTTCCTCCTGTAGTCAATGAGAGTATGCCAACCAAGGATATTCTTTAGTGCCTCCCAAGGTTCTGCGTAGATAGCTAGGGTCTGGGGTAAAGGTTTTGTGGGTACACCTCTGGTAAACCCTCCGGAGACAACACTCCGCCGCTAGGGCCACCTAGCAGTTTAACGGCTTGCTGCACGTGCTAAGTGTAGTCATTTTATTTTCTAGATTACTTTTGCTCAAGAACCAGCAAATTATAAGTTTGGGGGTATTTGATAGATGCATTTATGTGTCTGATTTGTCCTCAATATTCTGTATTGTGAGTACTCGATTTTGTACTTATTATGGTTTTTTTATGTGTTTGTAGGTATTTTTTGGAAATAAATATTGTTGGAAAAATCGGCTCGAAAAATTACTCGGAGCACCCCTAGAGGACAACTACTAAACAGACTCTCAGTTTGGATAAGGGGCACCTAGTTACTAAGGGGAAACTTATTCACTATTTGAACCCCAAGACGCCACCCGTTATTTGCACCCCTGGTTTGGTTAGGGGCACACCCTTCTTCATCGTTCAAAATGAAATATATTCACTGCGGAATTTTCTAACTTGATTTCGATCGAGAGTTGGGAGAGGCTACAGAGCTGAAGAGGAGAAGTTGCAGAAACTTCTCTGCTGCTGCAGGGAGGTAGAAGACGAAGAACACAGACGACGCTACGGGTCTGTCGTTTTACAACTGTCACAGTTCAAGGCTTAGTGACAGTTTTTCTACGACCGTTTCCTAATATAGTTTCTGTAACAGCTGCTTTGAAAATTGTAACGATGAGTTTGTAACGCGTGTTAAGCGTTGCAAATTCCTGGTTTATGTTATTATTCTCCTTTTCTTCATTGTAAACACCATTTGAGCTATATAAAAATATTTTGAGAGTATCTACATCATGAGTAGCTAAACCCCAACACTGGGACGACGGAGGAAGTCTAATTTCATACATAGGTAAAATTATTTTATTCTCTATATGACTTTTGCACTAATTAAAATAGAATTATGATTTTGATTAATTAGTTATCATTTTATTTGATGGGTCATGCTTGCTTAGATGTTTGATGTTCCATGCTTACGATTTATTAACTAATATTTTGAGAACCTACTTTGGCAAAATAAGAGTCGATGTTATTTTATTTATTGAGCGATAATTGTTGAGAATAAATAATTGAGCCTTATGATATGAATGCGGTGGAATCCTAGTCCCAGTAACTCTCTCTTTTATTATTTTCATTAAACCTTTATATTTAATCTTCACAAGTCTTAGAGTTTGAATCCTTATTTACAATAACGACAATCAAAAATCTCATCAGCTGGCACAAAATTATTTATTTACAAAGTGCAGTGCGCTTTCTGACTGAGTATTTTGTGCAAGGGCCTTAACTTTGGTACTTGGAGATCCGTGCTACTCTGCTGCGAGTAAACACAAATCCATCATTCCATACCGATATTAAGGATTCTGCCGGGGAACATAGCACAAGAAAAGTACTCAGTGAGTCTTATATTAATAAGTAATATAGGCAAGGCGCCGAAATTTACAGAGCATCTGGGATTGTTGCTACATGCACCAGTCTGGATAAATTTCATGTAAATATATTGAACGTCTCAATAAATATTCCAGTGAAGAGGTTGACACTCATGGCTCCGCTTCCTTACAGAGTGACGTCACATCAGATACAAGGTTTTACGAATTTAATCCTAAGGTAAAAACCACCATCAACACCAGGTAGAGATTATCATGGCCAAGCTTGGTGAGGTAAATTTTATTTAGTCAGATGAAGATGAAATAAGCTGGGCTCTCAATAAGAACAAGATAGGTCATGAAGCGTATTTTGGTTCAGTATATAAGAGTGAGATTTCGCATTTTGATTAGTCAAAAAGGTTATGAAGTGTGGTTCACGCTAGTAGATTTAGAGTTCTGATGTTGATCTTGACTATCCAAAGAGAACTTTTGGCTCCACTTGTAAATTAATTTAGAATTATGATATAGATTTCAACTATTCATAGATATCATGGAGCAAGATTTTGGTTCATACTAGTACATATTTATAGTCTCGGTGCAAATCTCGAGTAATCGGAGAAATAATTAATGAAGGATATTTTGGTTTACAACTTCTCAATAAAAAAAATATGATATATTAGAGGAAACTTGGAAAATTATAGTGAGATCATAGGATTATTGAACGAAATGAGAAGATACCAAAGATATTTCAAACCAAGTTAACAAGTTTTTTCCATTAGAAAAATTGGAGTAAGGATATATTGGTATGTAGATTCTTCGGTTACAAGATAATTTTTTAGCCCAATAATACATTTATGCTTGTAGTTAATTTTGATTTTGATGAAAATTTCGAGTCACTGTAAAAAATTTGATTATGGATAAAGTATTTTGTGTACATATGCAAGGGGTTTTTCAAATTGAGCTCATTGCATCAAATTGTAAATATATATTTTAATATATTTGTCTGTACCCAAAATAAATTCTAGGCACTAAACACGATGATTTGATGATGATTGTTGGAACTAGGGTCAAAATTAGGGTTAAAACGAATTGAAGGAAAACAAGAAAGACAAAGAATTTAACATGGTTCGGCATTGTGCCTACGTCCACGGATGAATCTCCCTAAGAAGAGTTATTTTATTGATTTGATTACAATGGTTTCCCCTCTTCTTGGTGTATTCTTCTATATCAAATATGGTTAAGATTGCTTGTATTCATACAATTGTGCCAACTTGCATTCCAAGTAATCTGGATGTTCTAGAAACTTTTTTTTACATCGTGGATACGGATCGGCGGAAATGTACAGGTGGAATGGGTCGCTGCGCATGGGCCAAAGTTGATTGTGCTAATAAGACTTGCGTCAGTCGATATTGATGCCCAAATATTATGGTACAAATAATATTCTTGCATAAGTATTGAATTAAAGTGAGATCGCTCTAGGAAAGGGATGGTAAACCATGGGGGTATGAATTATGAACCATGATTCACCATATCGGGTACCAATATCATAACGACATCGAAAAACAAAAACGATATAATGTTATCGGTGATAATGACCGACACGGACCTTAATAAAAACAAGTTTTTTTGGTAATTATATTTATGAACAATTACTTCGAGTAATAAATTGATTTTCTAATTTTTAAGTTACTGTTAAACATTATGTTTCAGGTGATAAAATATATTGTTACCGAAAAGTTATTCTTCAACATCCATGTATTCTTTCGGCACCATAAAGAATTCTTTGTGACGATATTTTAATAATCACTGACATCATGAACTGCGGTAAAAGTATAGTATCGTTGAAAACGACTACACCGAAAAAATTTAGTTCGTCACGGGTGTTATTTCTTGTGACAATTATAAATAGTTACTACATAAAAATTTGCAACAAAAAAAGTTAATGGTCACTAAAACTAAATATATCGTCAATCTTTTAATTTTGTTACTGTAAAATTTGTTAGTGGCGAATTAATTTTGTCACTATAAACTTTTTTTGTAATGAAAGTTATGGATCATCACCGAAACCATTTTATGTCAGTTTTTTAGCATCGTCACAAGAGAATTAAATGGTGAGGTAAATACATTATTACAAAAAACTTATCAGTGGCTGAACATTATTTTATCTCGAAATATAGTCACTAAAAACTTATGAGTGATGAAACTTGAGTCTTGTTGCAAAAAAACTAACAACAATGAGAACAGTTGTTTTTTTTTGCCACAATCAGCAAGCTTTAGCAATGAAATATTATTTGCTGCAAAAACCATTGTCACCAAAGCCCCATTTCTGGTAGTGATATTCTCCGTTATGATTACATTCACAAGGACTCTATCTCCTGCCCTGATGGTCAGATTTTCAAGCATATTTGGAGGCAGAAGTATCCTCCTAAAATTGGATTCTTAATCTGGTGTGTGTTACGAAACAAAATTCCAACTAAATATTTTCTCTCGCGGAGAGGTATGCAAACTACAGATGGCTATGCGTTCTACGGTGAGTCTGAAACTGTAGATCATTTGTTTATTCACTGCACCTTTTCACAAGAATTATGGAACTATTTTAGGAATGACATTCAATTCTCTTTTAATCTTACATACACTGTGAAAATTTTGTTATGCACTTGGCAATCGAAGAATTCGAATAAAGGAAAGAAGAAACTATGGGCTATGATACCTGCTATGATTTGTTGGTCAATTTGGTTGGGAAGAAACGTTAAGGTTTTCTCGGACAAGAAGATGGAGCTTCGAGAAGTGATTGTCAAATCTAAGTATTGTTTCTTTTGTTGGGCTTTATGTTTTGTGGAGTTTCAACAGGTTTCTTTTGAATTTGTCATTAACAGCTGGAATTTGATGTAATTTTAGTCCCCTTAGGTTAACTATTTCAGTTTCTTTCTTTTCTTTTTTTCCTCTCTTCTCCTTCTTTTCTTTTTCTGTTTCTGTTATCTTTCTTTTCTTTCTCTTTTCTTTGTTTCTTTTGGGTTGGTACAAATCTTTTGTGCCCCTTTTTTTGATCGATGGAATTGTTTGCTTTGCTGATCAAAAAAAGAAATTAAATAGTTTTAGATCCTTTTAGACCATGTTCATGTCGAAACTGGCCATGAAATATTAACCAAGGTTTCGTAGTTTTGGTTTCACCCATAAGGTCGTAGACACTGGAGAGTATGATATACACCTATGATTTCACCAGGTTTAAAAGCAACTCTGGGGTTGAGAGAAAAATAGTATGGGGCTATTTTTTTTCTTCGAAAAGAGGATTACGACTCATTCATTCATGTCGAAAATTCTACCTTCAAATCTTACAATGGTTAGGATTACGAATGGTTATATATAGATTCCAGAATTGGAATTGGAGGTTGTTCATTATGGCTTTACAGTTTTCCCCTGTCCAAACTTGGGTACAACCATGCATATTACAAAAGTTTGAAAGATGAGTTGCCTCTATAATATGAAATCAACTTTTCAAAATAAAACCCCGAGTTTTAAAGTTTATACAAGTCATACGATTAACATCAAAGTCTTCACTTATAATGCATCTTCTTTCCTTCACCTCGGCATACATTTCCATAAGCAACAAGAGGATATTTTTGAGTCGCTTTGAAAGATCACATTTTGTCCACTCCAATTTGCTGCCAATTGAAATGCTTCCTTGGTTCTAATGGCTTTTATTTCTTCTCCGGTACTATAATTTACATGTCTGCCCTTTCCTTCATCAACGTTTCTTGCATATTCAGAAACTATTAAGCCAATTGCAGATTTAGCCCTAAAATTTGACATTGACAGTGCTACATTTTACTACACCATATTTAGGGTTTAGCAACGGTTCAACATAGTTACGAAATGAGGTTGCAATGCAAACGAGTGGCTGTGAAACACCCTGTTGAAGTTTTTTACGGTGGAAACACTACCGTTGCGAAATCTAGTCGCCATCTGTCGCAACAGCTTTCCGTCGTTGCGAAAAAAAAATTTGTAACAACATTTAGCAATATTTTTACGGTGTTCTGGTACCCATGTTTGCAACAGATTATGGTCGTTGCAAGAAAAAAATTGCCGAAAAAAAGATAGTCAGTGTTTGCTGACCAAATCAAAATCAAGTCCCCTCATAATTAATCAGATTCAATATAATTCTTGTGATTCAATATGATACTTTTCATATTCATTGATGCTACAATTGTTCTTTAGAGAAAGATTCTAAACATCCAAACTACAAAGAAATCTTAAAATACATAGGTTAGAGAAGTATCAACCTAAGTTCTTCAGTGAACCGTTAGTAGACGATACTTAGGAATACACAACAAACATACCACAATAAAAATTTGCATATACAAGAAATGAAGAAACTAGTCTTACCGATATTATACAACATATCAAAGTATGGACGGTTAAATTCTTCAAGATATCCATGTATTTGACAACTCTCATCATGTCTAAATTAAACAATATACAATTCATCTAGATTTCTATGTTTTAGACAACTTTCATCATTTCTAAACAAAACACTACTTGTTCTTTACTCACTTATTGTCCTCAAAAGCATACTTCGGCAATCTAAGATCCAATTCGTACTACATGTATCCTTTAAGGTCCCCAAGCTTTCAGCTTCTTGTACACTTCCACTGTATACCCTTTTTTTAATTCCTAAAACAATTTAAGAGATAAATTCAGTCTTTTATATGGGTATACAATTTCTCATTCTTTAACCCCTTAAAAGTACGAAGCATGCCAATTGTCACGGGTTTAATATCAAATTGGACATTAGAGGCTAGTAAAATTACCCCTGGGTCACTAATATATATTCTAGAACGGTTCATCCTATCTCTAATGGTTTCATTAACCGGGGCCTCATTCTCATTAACCATTTCGACAAAAACAGACTTACTACCTATATCTGTGTAACGGGTTGGACTCAAACCAAAAAGATCATTTTCTTCAAGTCTATCTCCAACCACGCATACACAAGTAGAACTATTGGTGTATAAATCAAGAAATTGTGCACATACAAATGCTAGGGTTCACAATTTTAAGTAAGCTTGGGTTACCTCCGCAAAATATACTTACAGTCAAAGACATGGTCAAAGGTACGAGGCTGAGGTTTGCGGTGTTTCGAATGATAACTCCCAGAGGGTTCACCGTACTATCCCACAAATTTACCTAAGAATCGGTGCCAGATGGCAATTGGTCTGTGCATGTGTTTTTTTTTACATACATATCATAAATAAAATACAAAAAATAAACAAACAAGTAAACAATATATAAAAATACAAAAAGAAAATAAGGAAGCAAAATAAAAGTTCATAAAAATAGAATCTTCCGTTTTCTCCCTTTTTTAGAAGGTAAGTCAAACTTTCCACCTTTACCTTCAAATCAATCATGCACACCAAAAATAAAGAGAATACCAAAAATAATAAAATACAATAAATCCTAAACTAAACTAAATAACAAATAAAAATAAAAATAAAATGAATCTAAAACCGAAACCTACAGACAAGTCCGCGTCGACATCGCCAAAAATTGATGTAATTATAGAAAATATTAAGAAAGGTTTGTTTCTCAGACTTGTTGAGATTTGGAATTTAGATTTGAATTATAAAACTAAACTAGCAAATAAAGAAAATATAGTAACAAGATTAAGAATTACCGAGACTCAAGATTTCACTATTCTTCATATTCATATGGTTCATACATTAATTCTAAACGTTTATATCTCAAACATAATAAAAATTAACTCTAATTCTTTGCCAAAGGCAGAGTTCAAAAAACATTAATTGTAGATTATAAGCATAGCGCAGCAAAATGTTAGGACCCTGCTTTGGGCTGACAAGTTCAGTTAAGGGCCACCTGAGTTATGGGGTTCTAGTAGTCTATTTAGTGTAATCAGTAGTTAATTAATCATGATTAATTAGGTAATATCTGCTTCTAAGTAGGATTAGTAGAGTGTGTATGAGTGGTACACGTGCACACCAAACCCTATCATTTATATTCCCTTCTCTGTTTGTAGAACTTCATTATGAAAATGAATCAGAAAAAGTATCTTCTCTCTAAAACTTTTGTTCTTCCCAGTCTATCTCTATCCTTAGAGATCAAGAGTAGCTTCTGTGCTGATTTGTAAGGAAGGTCCTTACAATCGGTATCAGAGCACTCGATTCCTGTATGACCGAGTGCAATGATGATCAACAGGGTTGATTTTGAAGCTGAAGTGAAGAATTCAATTTCCGAATTGAAGGCTGAATTATAAGCTACAGTGAAGAATTAATTTGCTGATTTTAAGCTCTCACTGCTGAGTGGAAGGATGTGGTTGATTGTATAAATAAATATGAAACCAAATAGAGATTCACTCAAACCCTCATCTAATTTTACACATGAAATCGACGTAGATTTGGAAGTAATTCCTATTGAGTCAAAATCTCTGAGTGATTTCACCCTCTATTCTTCAATTTCTACAAATTCAAGTATAGCAGATGAAGGAAATTGTAGAACTACAGCCGAAATTCATTTCTCTAACATGGATGAGGCTAGTTCTGTAGCTGGAATTCAGAAATACAATGGTTATTCGACTTTTCTAGCCTATCAGGAAGGTAAACCATTCATTTCTACATATTATTTTCTTGATGTTTCTGTGGAATCTCACGGTACAAGAGTTAGGGTTCATCAACAAGCTAATTATAAATCCTTGAGACAATTTGATAATTGGAATTTTTCTTATGAAGATAACTTAAATCAGATTTCTCCGCACTTCAGCAGTTTCATCAGGTTGTCTATAATCACACACCTAACTCAATTTCAATTCACTTCCTTATGTGATATTTCATCTACTACTAAGTATACTCGACTGATATTTGATCGTGGAAAAGAGTTTAAAGGGACTAATTCACTAGATAAATACAAGGATGATTTTGTTGTTGAGCATAAATCTGAACTTGGGTACCATCTGTATTTGTTATGGGAGTACTCGAAGATGTTTGAATTTGCTAAAATAGAGAAAGGTGTATTGCCAACAAGCCGTTTGAGGAAATAACACAGCAAGATAGTGTTCTCTGCTCTATTTTTGGACTTCATGTGACTGAGGAAGGTGAATCTGGTAATTTAGTGGGTGTCTATTGTAGCCGAAGTGTTGCTGGAAGAGTATTTGATCGAGGAAGGTTGATAGATGTGATTCTTAAAATATTGATGTGTGTAGGATACTTGAAGCGGAAATTCAGATTGGTTTCAACTAATTTTCTAATTTTCTCAATTGTGGTTGTACAAGCACATGGGAAGACAAGCACAAGAGTTTCTATCACTCTCACAAGAGATAGGTATTTTGAAGTAAGAGAGAAGAGTATAGCTGCAACCTTAAATACGGAACTTGTATGTTTGCCAACTGCTGAATTTTCCCAGCCACCTACTTGTTGGTGTTACTATTACTGTGAAGTTTTCAAGACAAGATTTTCAAATAGCTTTATTCAAATGACTGATAGTGAACTGTGGAGTTGCATGGTAGTGAAGAAGTTTTCTTATTTGTGTTCCAGCTATCTGTTGAGGTTTATTTGTAAAGCAAAGGAGTATTATAGCAGGACAAGATCTCTTATAAGAGAAGTGGAAATTCATGTTGTCATGACTGTTGAAGCTACAGGTTCTTGGAGAGTAACAAGTGTCAGCTGGATTTACATGGGTTATACCCCACTTAAGTGTTTTGAAAACAACTTGAGTCAGGGAAACAATCAGTTACTTAAAGTTAAAGCTTTTAAGCAATTGGCATCAACTATCTTGGTAAAACAATGTGGGAACTTGGTTACTGTAACAAGAACTCTCAGTAGAGTGAATAAACTAGAAGATGGTGTTCCTTGGATCCATGTCTATCCTCTTATGGTGGTATTCTTAGTTATTGTAAGCCCTTAAAGATCAAGGTTCATGGGATGATTGATATGGAAATCTTAAGTGTGGGTTCTTGGCAATCTGATGTTAATCTTGAGAATAAGGAAAAAGACCTCTTTTCAAAGGTCAACTAAAGTTAATGTGGTATAATACATTGTCATACAGTGTGGAGAAATCTGAATTATATCAGGGTATGATTCAGGTTTGGTACCAAAGTCTTCCTTGGCCTTTTACTTGTGGAGGTACAAGAGAAACTACTTCGATAAGTACAGAGTCGAGTTACATAACTCAAATGTTGTTGGATATTTTGAGTTCTTCCTAAGTCATGAGTGGAAACATTTGTATTGGGTTATGGGAAGCAGGAGGTGTAACAAGTACTTTATAATGGCAGTTGGGTCTTCTATTTGAACTACCCAACATATTTTAAAGCAACGACAGACATCCATATTTAATCGCACAACAACACAATGGGAGGATGATGCTGTAAATGCTATGTTAACCTATGCATTACAGAAATTCTCAACTCACCTGGCAGTTTCAACTCCTACTTCAGCTAAGGTTCACATTATTGGGGCTATTATATATACACAATTTTAAGAAGGTAAGATTTATTCTTTTGACTGCATTACATGGCTTTCTAATTAAATCATGGCACATCAAAGGCTACAGACTTCTTAGAAGGTTTTGTCATAAGTTATACACCACAGTAGCTACTTCCTTACATGCCAGCATAAATCACCACTCTCGTACAGCTGATCCAATGGAGAAAATGAACACATCCATCTCGCATACTGGCCTGGCGGAACGCTTCCTTGTCGTGGTTTTTTCTGTTTCCTACAAGATTAGATATGGGAAGTTTAAATTGGAGCCAATTCCCTCATCAACTCAATTAATAGACATCAACATGAAACTGACTTACTACACCAACTCTGACAATGTTGCTGTCACTAAGAAGATGAAAGTGCGTTATGCGTGGGGTTACAACCAGGAAGCGATTAAGTCAGCAGTCTTTGGGAAAGTTCTTCGAGTATCTGATTTTTCTTACACAGGTTCAAGTGTTATAATCTCTTCATGCCAGGTCTATGGAAGTATTGAGAGTCGAGGAAAAATCAATAAGGTATATCTGAATTTGACCATGAGTTGTCTCCAATCCTTGTATTTTGTTAGGCATATCATCTGTTGTGGCAACCTTATGTATGAGGTCAAACCCGTGAAGCCAAGAATTACGAAGCTACTGCATCTGTTTCTTTGGAGAACTAAGCAAAGTAGACTTAAGGGCATTAATCACTATGAAGGTGGAACATCGAATTCTTTTGAAGGAGTACAATCAATCTTGATGCATACAGTTCATATGAATGGTTTAAATTTTTTATGGCTTGGTGTTAAAGTTGTGAATCTCACATTCGAGATGGAGCTGCTAATCTGCCACACCTGTGTCCTCTAAAGGTCGAGCTTAGTTCATATCCTTGAGGACAAGGATAATTTTAAGGAGTGGGATTTGTCAGGACCCTGCTTTGGGCTGACAAGTTCAGTTAAGGGCCACCTGAGTTATGGGGTTCTAGTAGTCTATTTAGTGTAATCAGTAGTTAATTAATCATGATTAATTAGGTAATATCTGCTGCTAAGTAGGATTAGTAGAGTGTGTGTGAGTGGCACACGTGCACACCAAACCCTATCATCTATATTCCCTTTTCTGTTTGTAGAACTTCATTATGAAAATTAATCAGAAAAGGTATCTTCTCTCTCCAGAACTTCTATTCTTCCCAGTCTATCTCTATCCTTAGAGGTCAAGAGTAGCTTCTGTGATGATTTATAAGGAAGGTCCTTACATATAAGTATTTAATATTAAGCATGTGCCATCAAACAAAGTCACAAGTAATTAATAGAAATCAGTTAAAATGAATGCAAAAGGTTATAAAAGAATTAATTAAATTTACCACAAGGATGAAATACAGGTTCCTCTATTGTCTCAGTGATGGGTTTTAGCTCCTCATGTTGTAGACACTCTCAAAATATATTTTTTTCGTTGCTCAAGTGGTGTTTACAAAGAAGAAAAGAGAGAAAAATAACAAAACTGTGAGTTTGCAACGATTTATCGGCGTTGAGAGTCAACTGTTACAACAAGTGTTGCAGTTTGAAAATATATGTTGCATATTTGGAAATAACTGTTACAAAGAACTGTCGCGGTCACTGTAGATAAACGATAGTTCAGATGTGTTTGTTCTTGTGTTCTTCAAAACGATAGTTCAAAGCCATCTGTTCTTCATCTTCTTCATGTTGCTGCTGCAACGCTCTCTACAGCGATTTCATCTTCTCTGTAGCCTCTCCCCACTCTCAATGTATCTTATATTCGCCTCCAACACCCTTTATATACCTCTCAACACTGAAATTTCTCGACAATAACTTCAAAATCTTCCATTAACTCGGGAATATTTTTTCTACCATATTACGGGATTATTTTCTTCTTTATCTCCTTCCGCTACTTTTTTGTGTTATTTTGCATCTAACACGCTTCTGTACGTTCTAATTGAAGTCCAACATTTTGCAGCCACACGCAATTCCAAAATATAGAAAAGAAAATCTCGTGGATATCTGCTTCTCCATGTTCTACCGTGAATTACTTTGTAAACCTTTTTTTCCTATTGGAAACTCATTACCATCCCTGTTTTGGACAAACAAATCCATACTAATCCATTTCCACGAAAAACTCTCATAAAATATCATCCAATTTAATTCCAGAAAAATACGTTGTAACTGCATTTTCAAACAACATTTTCCCGCCAAAAATTTGGGGAAGAAGGTGGAGTGTTCTTATCCAAGTTCCTTTAGTAATTTTTTCTGATGTGAATCCAATTGGTGTACACGAGTTTGCACTCAAGCGTACTAAAATTCATATATAAGTGCCAGAGCTCTACTCAGATAATAACACTATGGACATCAATATTCAGAATCAAAAAAATCACATGAATATATTAAGAAGATGGATATATAGATAGATGGTTTGCGGTGTTGGATAAGGTGAATGTTGTTTCCCAGAATATCTGTTTGATCTTCAACTCCAAGATAAATCCTGTGAATCCTAATGCATTGAGATACCAGTCTGAACTCTAATATCAACACAACTAGTATATATAAGGGTCCTAGCAGTCGATAATTCTAATTCTAGATCAACCCAACTAGTATATATATACAGGGTCCCAGTGGTCGATTTTATTGAACAATAATGAAAATACAAGAGCTTATGGTTACTCTTGTTATGGATAGTGTTGCTATTGAGATGATTCTTGATAAAATTAGTGTTAGAAAGTAGTTTATAAAAAAACCTGCATACACACCTTGATGCTAAGATGGATCTTCCTAGTAACTTCAGAAAGATCTCATCGTGAATCTCTTTCGAAAGCTTTAACAAGAGAGATACTGCTTCTACTTCTTCTTCTTCCTTTCCTCTTTGTTGTAGTTTGGATCTAGTACTGGACGAAATGCTCATTTTGCAACTTCACTATTATTGATGTCTGGAAAGTGAGAATAACAAGTAAGGTTTTATTTTTTTATGGACCACTTTTCCAAAAAAAAAATAGTAACTCAATCACTCTACTTCATCCCAGTGGAAATCAAGGCGATACAAGTGCCCCACCAAATCACTTAGAGAAACAAAAAGTTTGCAAAAATAAAAATAGAAAATGATATGATGAATCTGAATATGGTGAAACTACTATGTTATTTCTAACTCCTGAACTATGTCCCTTTATGAATAAACTCTTAGTTTGGGTCCCGCAACTCCTACAACCAAGATGTTTCCATCCACTTTGATTGGTTAGTTTTATCTTGAATTGGCACAAGTTTCTAGTTTCTGGAGTTTTATTATGCAACTAAAAAATTTCTCCCATACCCCCAAACTTAAATCTAACATTGTCCTCAATGTTCAAGATATGAAATTAAAAGCATGAACAATTAGAAAAAGAGTTAAGGAAGGATATTACCGTGTCGCATGATCATGGGTTACCTCCCAAAAATGCTAAGTTTAAAGTCTTCAACCAGATATTAGAAACCACAAAATGGTTAATCACCTTTCAAAATCATATACCAATAACCGAAACAATTGTGGGTCATCAAAACCAAATAAGGATGACACAATTATGCGACAACAACACAGAATCAGAAAAATGAACAGACGAAACACAACCTTCTCTAACGTTTCTTTGAAAACAACAAAATTTATCTTGGGCGCACTTCATTTTCTCCTCGACGGTATCAGGAGGGTCGGGTTGTGGAGCCTGAAGAGACTCAAATGGTACCTTAGACGCACAAAGCTCGAGTATGAAGTTAGGGACTTCAATTAGGGATACTTGACGATCACAAGATCCATCACTACCCACAAACTTAGGGTAATCATTACTCTCCAATAAACCTCACAATATTGCTTGAATTTCAGGATCCTTGGAGTCTGAAAAATACTCGAGAGCTTCTTCTAGAGTTCGATCACACATCTGATCTATGAGAATGCTATCATCATATTCATCTAAGGAATCACCAAACAAAATGTCGTACCAATGATCCTGAAATAAAATGTTAATCATATTCACTTCTTCTAAATCATCGATCTCATAAGGTCAGTAGTTATATTACCAAAAAATATGTTCATAAGTCCGATCTTACAGTTGATGACAACAATATTAGATATGGCTAAAATCGAGCGACCTAAAATCACCGGTATTTGAACACTTGGGTCATAAGCAGGATGGGTATCTAGAACAACGAAATCCAATGGATAAATGAATCTATCAACCTCAATCAGAACATCCTCTATGATACAACGAGGGACTTTGACAGGCTTATCATCTAATTGTAGGGTCATTTTGGTCGGTTTCAACTTACCAAGACCTAGATGGGTGTATACATGACACGAGTGTTAGTTAACACTAGATATTAAGTCAATCAATGACTCATCAACCACGTGATGACTGATGGCACAAGATATGATGGGGAATCCATGGTATTTATACTTAGGGGTTGTTTGGTTCAGAAGGATTGAACTTACTTGACCAGCTAAAAAGGATTTCTTATATACATTAAGCTTACGCTTTCATGTACAAATATCTTTAAGGAACTTTGCATAAGCATAAATTTTCCTAATTGCTTCTAATAACGGAATATTAATGTTCACCTGCTTAAATATTTCTATTATCTCGTTGTAAGTTGATTCGTTCTTTGTTGGAACTAATAATTGTGGATATGGGGCTGTAGGCACAAATGTAGTCCTATCAGGAACAACTTTGGAATCCTTGGAAATTTTATCAGTCCCCTCAGTTATTGGCTCCTCTTGGGAAGTAGAAGGTAGACCTATGCAGTATGTCCGTTATCAGGCATGGCTACCTTATTGTCTACCATTTTACCACTTTTAAGTGTTGTCATATAGTTCACATGATCGAACGGTTTCTCTCCATAGGATACTTCATGAATTCCTATAGGATTGGATTGTGTCTGACTAGGAAACTTATATTTTTCTCTTTCGCTCAAAGACTCAAAAATTAGACTAACCTGGACTTTTAAATCGGAAATAACCTGAGAGTTAGCATGAATCATCTTTTATTTTCTTCTAAACTTTGCACAACTGATTGCTGAAATGTTGTGGTATTATGAGATAACAAGGTGAAAGACTCTTATAAGCTCATGATATTCTTATTTGACGGGTTGTGAGGCTGATCTATCCGCAAAGGATTCTTAGTATAACCAAAACCCGGGGGAGCCTGAGAATTACTAAATTGATCTTGACTCTGGTTAAGAAAAATTAGGATGGTTTCTCCAACCAGGGTTATAGGTTTCTGAATATGGGTCAAACTTTTGACGGTTTTTAAACCTAGAGTTGATATAAATAGCATGGGCTTTCTATTTATATCTAGCATATTTTGACCCTTGATTCATTTCTAAAGGTCAAAATTCCTAGACGCCGAAGGATATTTGACCCGTTATCAACTCTATCGACCCTATGGATAGAATTCCTAGATATTTATGGTTCTTTCATTGAATCCGATTGCCTAGTTTTCTCAGCTAACTCGACCCTCTTTTATTGATTCAACAGTGAAGTCCCTTCAAACATGAAAGAATCCCAATCTCAAAAAAATAAGAAAAACAAAAACAAGTATTTCTCTTTAAGCCTGAGGTGTGCACACTCTTGTCTCTTTTAATCAGGCACATGAAACAGGATGCACAAAAATAACAAATCAAGTTGTGTTGTGGTGAACAACAATTTTTCCACCATACCCTTTTTGAGAGGAATACATGGACCCCTGTCTATCAACAGGTTTAGACCATACTCTTTTCTCTAGTGATCTTGACCTATCTTTGGAAACCAACTTCTTTGAAGACGATAAAATCTTACATACCTCAGCGGTTTTTTGAACAAGTTTAAGCTTGGCTGCTAGGCAATTTTCTCTTCGTTTAAGTTTATTGACATATCTCATCTTGTGTTTTTACTTGAAACACTTAGAAATTTCATGACCTTTGAGTGAACAATAAGAGCATGTCAATGGATAAGATGATTCAGATCCCCGAGATGTGTAAGCGGCTATACACAGATTGGTACCTGAAAAATCAGACAAAGGGTTTCCAAAAGAAGGGTTAATTTTTTTCTTCCAGATTGGTTGAATCTTTTGGAAGGATATCAAGATTGATGTATGTATTGCTACAATTATCAAAATAAATATCTTCACAAAGAAGTGCAACACTTGATTTTCCTTCTTCATCAGAATCATAGTGATCTGACATTTCATCAAGGGTTGCAGCAAGACCTTTGTTTCCAGTGTATTTCCTACGGTTTGGGCACTCATTGGCAAAATGACCAAAACCCTTACACTTAAAGCACTATGGCATATCCTCGTCATCAGCCTCGTCAGCATCCCTATTTTTAGGTTGAAGTGATGCCTGAAAATTGGAAAACTCTGATCTCCAATAACCCAAATCAATCATGCCTGAAAACTAGATCCCATATCGTTATGTATGTGCGACCCAAACTCTATGTTTTGTTAGGGGCGAATTAGTCAACAGAAAAATGGAATGCTATTACGTTAAGTTTTGGTATTTTGTGTTTCGTTAACTTCTATTGTGGAACCAAACGTCATTGGCCCACTAGTTTAGGAGTTTGTAATTTCTAAACACAACAGATATTTTCGGTTCGAAAAATTCTACCAGTATGCGTACGGGTATGCATACTTATGATGTCTCCTTCACCAATTTTGTATACACACATATGCATACACTTGGTTCCTGGTTTATGGATTTATACACTAATATACGAACACACTATATATGCTTATATCCAATGATGGTTATATCATCAACTCTTAATTTCTATCATTGAAACTTTCTTAGAGGACGTTATATAGTTGTTGTTCACAAACTATTTTTCGTCAAAGCGATTTTCAAGTTATTGAAATTATCATAATGAAACATTCTAAGGCAACACCAAATGATTGTATCACACAAATCATGTTAGATATAACTCGGTAAATTTCATATGATCTTATTCGGACTTTCTTCACGAATGTAAGATGAACATGGCTAAAGCGAAAGCTTGCCAACACATATTTTGAGAAATATATAAGCGAGATAAACTCAGATCGAAATCTCAAATGTGTATAATAGAAAACTATATCGTAACACGACTTATGTCTCAATATAGGAGATAGAGTAGAAATAGACTTTCCAAGTGATAGATGAGTTTTAAGTCACCACATACCTTTTGCTAATGAAGTTCCACAAGCTCCTCTTAGTAGTTCTTCGTCTTCAAATGATGAATGCTGAGAGATCTAAGCTCAACTACACTATCTATGTCCTAGTCCGAGACATCTATAAATAGGCTAGAAATCAAGACATAGTTTTGATCACTAACATTAACAAACATGCTTGAGATAGCAACGCATGCGAGTTTGACCGAGCAATGCTCTAACAATCTCCCCCTTTGTCAATTTTAGTGACAAAACTATCAATACATATGGATTACAAAATAAATAAAAATTGAAGCTTTATCCACATGCTTGATCTCCTTGGCATCTTTAACACGAACGGAAATCATCGTCACTTCCACGTACTCCAATGATTCCAAAGGTTGTACGTTTAGCATCATCGTTGTTGAGGATCCGTAGATATAACAATGAGAAAAAAAATGCTCTCAATCATTATTATACAGTGTCATAGTATTATTACACAGTATCAAAGTTCAATTGTATCACAACTTTGACAACAATAATATGGTAATATGTATCACTCCCCCTTAATCAATACTTTATCTCAACATGAAAACCACTCCCCCTTACATAATGATCCATAAACCATATGTATTTGTAGTATGGACAACACATTAATTCTCTCCTTTTTTGTCAATAAAATTGGCAAAGGTACGAAAATTAGTGGGATCCTAATGAAATTTCCACGAAGATACTTCATGACCAAAAGAGAACAACATACCAACAAATTTAGATGAAATCATAAATCCGAAGCTAAATGCATTCATCAAGGAGTTTATAAAGATACAAGATAACCCAAAAAAAATTTCCACAGCCGCACTCCCCACAAAGATATGACGATTAAGCACAAGTTCAAAAGATCTCTCCCACATAAAATGTTATTCCCGGAAGGAACAACAAAGGCGTCCTTGCTTTTACAAGAAAAAAAGGATTTCTTTGGACATAACCAAATCACATGAAAACATGAATTTGTATCCAAAGTACACAATTAAACCACAAGAGAACTGATAGAATCAAATTCTGTCTTGTGAACACAAGGTTGTGACAGTTAAGCATAACTTCTGTCATGGAATTGGAATTACGGATCACTGAGAATTAGGAGCTTTGTAGGATTATATTTCAGTATTTTGGTTTAGATAGAATTCCTTGAAAGGTTTTTCTCGTCAGAGTTTTTTAATCCATCAAGGAGTCTAGGTTTAAGAGTTTTATTAGGTTTACTTTCTTGGTCTACATATATGAGTTTGTCAGGTCCAACTCTGTATTATCATAAATATTAAGTTTATTCTTATTCTTCCATTGTCTCTTGTGTACTTATCACTTCTGCTGGCCGTGATAAGAACTCAGTTATTATCATAGTATCAGAGCGGTTTCACTCCTTGTATGACCAAAACTCGTGAACAGAAGAGAAAATTCATGGAGCAATTAACAACTCAGGTTACTGCGATGGCTACATCAAGCCACCGATTGATGGAACAATTGGAGAAGTTGTTGGAGAAAGACGCAGCAACAAACAACGGAGCTCGTAATACACCTAAGAATGATGGGTTGGTGATTTTTCCGCGGTTTGAAGGTAATGATCTTGAAGGTTGGTTATATCGCGCTGAATTATATTTTGAATTTTATGAGATAGCACCGGCAAAACAGGTTCAGTTGGCTGGTATTAATCTTGAAGGAAAGGCGTTACAATCGTTTAAGTGGATGAAAAATATATCTCTTATCCCTAATTGGGAAGGGTTCTCTGCATCTTTTCTGAAGCGGTTCAGACGCACAAAATCTGCCAAGATCAGTCAAACTAGTTTTAATTCAATTGGAGAATATCAAGAAGAATTTGAGCGACTTTCAAACTTGGTAAGTGATATTTCGGAGAATTTTTTGGTTAATTGTTATATCGGTGGATTGAAACCTGAGGTCAGATTAGAAGTACAAACATTAAGTTCAGATTCCTTAGTTGAGACTATAGGGATAGCTCGTTTTCAAGATGAAAGAGTTAACTTGAGACGACATGGTTCAAGACCTGCTGTGCGACCTAATACCACAACCACAACACCAACAACTAAAATCAATTATATCCCTCCAATCAAACGGCTTACTACCGAGGAGGCGGGGGAAGAAGGAAGAAACAGTTATGCTATAATTGCGATGAGAGATGGTTTCTAGGTCATCGATGCAAGTCAAAGACGTTATTCCCTATCGAAGGTGAAGAGGACTTTAACGAAGATGATGAGTACGTTACGGAAGACACGGCTGAAATTTCTATGCATGCTCTAGCAGGGTCGACAACACCACAAACCATGCGTATTGTGGGGGAGATAAAAAAAAGTGAAAGTAACAATTCTTATAGACTCGGGTAGTACTCACAACTTTCTGGACCTGTCTATAGCAAAACAGTTGCATATTGAGTTGATTAAAGATGAGCGATTTGAGGTTATGATTGCTAATGGAAGCCGAATTCCACGTTTAGGACGTTGCACCAATTTAGATATCATCTTCAGGGTATCCCTTTCACTAGTAAATATCATGTGGGTGCGTTGGGCGGTTGTGACATGGTGTTAGGGGCTTAATGGCTACAAACTTTAGGGCCAATTCGGTGGGATTTTAAGAATTTAACTTTGGAATTCGAAACAAACAACCGAAGCTTACAACTGGTAGGAAGACAGTCTCAGGTTAACCAATTAGCATCTATGCACACTATGGGGAAATTAATTAAGAAGGGCGCACAAGGTTTGATCCTCCAGGTGCAAAAGTTGGAGGGAAGTTTAATTTCACGGATACCGAAAGAAATCAAACAATTAATTGATTCGTATAGTCCTGTTTTTGCAACACCTACCGGTCTCCCACCAGTGCGAGCTCACGATCACAAGATTCCATTACTACCAGGTTCTACGCCAGTGAATGTACGACCTTCTCGCTATGCACACTGTCAAAAAGCTGAAATTGAGCGACTAGTTCGAGAACTATTGGATTCTGGTTTGATCAGGCCAAGTACAAGCCCCTTCTAGTCACCAGTCCTCTTGGTCAAAAAGAAGGATGGAACGCGGCGTATATGTATCGACTACCGCTCTCTAAATCAACCCACGATTAAAGATAAGTCTCCCATTCATGTTATTGATGAACTTCTTGATGAATTGCATGGGGCATGTTATTTTTCTAAATTAAACTTGCACTCTGGATATCACCAAATTCGCATGGACGCTGAAGACATACTCAAAACTTCCTTTCGCACTCATGATACGCATTATGAATTCCTAGTGATGCCATTCGGCTTAACTAATGCGCCATCAACTTTTCAGCACCTGATGAATGAGATATTTCGACCTCATCTACGCAAATTTATCTTGGTATTTTTCGACGATATTTTGATTTATAGTCGAACATGGGAGGATCATTTGAAACATCTTCAAGTTGCTTTTCAGATTTTATTAGACAGTCACCTAGTGGTAAAGCTTAGTAAGTGCTCGTTTGGGAGGGAAGAGACTGAATATCTCGGACATATCATTACTGCCAATGGAGTTGCTGCTGATCCTTCTAAAATTGAAAGCATGTTGGCATGGCCAAAGCCTAAATCAGTTAAGGGTCTCCGTGGGTTTTTAGGGTTAACGGGATATTATCGAAAGTTTGTAAAGGATTACAGTAAGATATCATACCCTTTAACCCAGATGTTAAAGAAAGATAACTTCAGTTGGTCAGAAGAAGTGGAAAATTCTTTTGACGCTTTAAAAAATGCCATGACGACAACACCGATATTAGCACTACCTAATTTCAATTCAGAATTTTGGTATTGAAACATATGCATGTGGGTATGGACTTGGTTCAGTGTTAATGCAGAATCAGAGGACGATAGCATATACAAGTAAGGTACTGGGATCTCTCCATCTTAGTTTGTCGACCTACGAGAAGGAGTTGCTCGTAATAGTACACGCGGTATCTAAATGGAGACCATACCTATTAGGTAAGCGTTTTACTATCTATACAGATCAACAAAGTTTGAAACACTTTATGGAAGCTAGAGCCACTACCCCTTCCCAGCAAAAGTGGCTAGCAAAACTATTGGGTTATGATTATGAAATCAGGTACAAGAAAGGAGTAGAAAATAATGCAGCTGATGCATTATCAATAATGACAGGGGATTCCGAAAGTTATGTTATAACATATGCCAGTTGTGCTTGGCTGGAAGATTTAAAAAAGAATTGAGGAGTGATCCATGGTTGCAGGAAAAAAAGGGAAAAATTCATCAATCTAACTTCAGAGTGAAGAATTATTCGGTGGAAGATGGATTACTTAAGTATCATCAGCATTGGGTAGTGAATCCCAAATCTCGAAAAAAAGTAAACAGTAAAGAGGCTTTCCAAGTTATTTTACAGTAAAGGAATGAGAAAGGATATTCGAGATTACATAGCGCATTGCGATGTATGTCAAAAGAATAAATATGAGACGTTGTCTCCAGCGGGATTAATGCAACCATTACCAATTCCTGAAACTATTTGGGTAGATATATCTATGGGTTTTATAGATGGATTACCGAAATTACTGGGGAACACTTTCATTTTTGTTGTGGTGGATAGACTAACAAAGTATGCACATTTTATGGCATTAAAACATCCATACACAACAACATCAGTAGCAAAAGTCTTCATGGAATCCGTGGTGAAGCTGCATGGGTTCCCGAAATCAATAGTGTCAGATAGAGATGTCGTATTCACTAGTAAGTTTTGGCAGGAATTATTTAGACTTCAAGGCACCGAACTAAGGATGAGCTCTTCTTATCACCCTCAAACAGACGGTCAAACCGAAGTGGTAAATCGATGTTTAGAGTCTTACTTACGTTGTTTTGCTGGGGAGAAACCAAAGAGTTGGTCATCGTGGCTTCATTGGGCCGAATTAGTATAACACGACTTACCAAATATCTTCTCGGATGGCCCCATTTGAGGCATTGTACGTCATACCTCCTCCGGTTATGCACACTTACATCCATGTGAAGCAGGTAGTACACCAGTTGGGGAGGCAATAAACCGAAGAGATCAAGCATTATTGTTACTCAAGGAAAACCTAAATATTGCGTATAATAGAATGAAAAAATCAGTTGATGCAACGCGTGTAGAAAGGGAATTTCAGGTGGGAGATTCTGTGTACTTAAAGTTGCAACCATATCGACAACAATATACAGTCCGAAGAGTTAATCAAAAGCTTGCACCAAAATTTTATGGACCTTTCAAGGTACTGCGAAGGATTGGCAAGGTTGCTTATTGTATATGGGAAAAAACGATTTGCTGGTTTTTACGAAATCGAGGAGATGACCGTGCGGAGGATACTCCTTGAACCGAGCAAATGCTCAACCTCACACAGATGCACTGCAAGAAGGGATTGCATTAAGTTCGAGAGAAGACTCTGGCCTAAACCAAGACAATGGCCGTTCCAGAGTCAATTCGGCCACAAGAGAGGATGGGTCGATCTGTAGGAGGGAAGCTGAGAAATGTGTGAGATCAATGGTGATCGAGATTGTAAGTGTGTTGTGTATTCCGAGTAAGAAAGTTCTGAAAGATTGAATTTACTCAGTTGAGAGTGATTGCTCAGACGATGAGTTCGTGTAGACGAAAGATTGTCTGTATGAACTTGTCGAGAAATTCTTGTCCTTTTTCAATCATGATTCAGAGACCTTTTATATTGCTGGAATTGTAAACACCTTGATCCCATGAAGTGTGACAGTTGCTGAAGTCAAAGAGTGGGTAAGTGGGAAGTCGTGTCAAAACTAGTTGCTCATCGTGCACGACTTGTTTGATTTCTCTTCTACAACTTTGTTAAATCCTCCAACTGATTACACGACTTGCTCACATTATCGTCGTGTATATGAACACAGTGCCATAGACCGCCAGACCAAAACCCTAGTCAATATCCCCCCATGTGACACGATTGATGTCTCGTGATTGTGGTGTCAGTTGCTGACTTTATGGGACGATGAGTCCTTATATTGCTGAGTTGAACGTGATTTGAAAATGTTCTGAGACTCATGAACTGAACATGCCTGCCGAGACAAAATTATATTGTCGAATAAATATTGATAACTTAAGGTGAGCAAATGTTGCTGAGTTGTTGAATATTGATAGTTGAATCAATATTCCTTAGTCTGAGCAAATATTGCTCATCTGAGCAAATGTTGATCATTTGATGAATTGTTGGTGGCAGGACCAAAATAAAATATTAATTTAAGATACTGGCAGCTAGGGCGAGCATAATAATAAAAGTTTTGATCACGGGATCATAATAAAATTATTAGTATTCGAATCTGCTCAGAATTATGTTTTGCAGAGCTCTGGATTCGAAACCCTAATTTTTGATCAATCGGTAATTTATTGAAAATCAACCACGGAATGAAGGAGGGACCGGCTACATGGGATGACAAGTTGACCATGTAACGCCCAGATGCTCAAATGAGCAAAATACCAAAGTCTCCTGAAGACCAGTTGGTGAAAGGATGATTAAATGCTGGTTTAACATTTATTGAAATAATGCTCGTGTGAGCGTTAGATAGTAAAAACTGATTATGGAGAGATGAGGGACCGACCAAGGAGTCATGGGACCGGCTCTTGGTGGTCGTGGGACCAGCTGATGGTCGCTTGAGCAAACTCCCAGTTGTTTGAGAAGAGTTTGGACCCAATATGAGCAATTGAGCAAATTAGGTCAAAATTATTAAAACATGTGGGACCGGCTATTTGTAATCCCTATGGCGGGCCTTGGTCGGTCAAGGAGACATGCCTGTGTCACCATAATGTCTGTGTCTCAGTCCTGAGAGTTTCGATATTTTTTGATGCGCGTTTGAGCAACATTTTGAGAAAGTATGAAGGATTCAGGGTCTTGCTGAAACCGGGGAATCTTCATGAGATGATGAAATATAATTAATAAAATAGGGGATTTCAAGGTATGGGACCGTCCACGGCTAGGGCATGGTTGTCCATCTATCAAGCTCGGTCCCGCAGCACCTTTCCTAATTTTATGTATTTTCCCTGATGTGAAGGAAATACCATGAAACTGAGGAATTTCATGAGGTTAGGGAATTTCCATGAGATTATGGAAATAATAATAATAAAAAAGGGAGTCATAAAGTGTGGGATCGGCGATGGCAAAGGCATGTCCGGCCGGCCAAGGAGCCGGTCATAAGGAATTTTCCCTAATTTTATAATATTTTTCATGATTTTAGGGAAATATCATAAAACCAAGGAATTTGTTGAAATCAAGGAGTTTCCATGAGATGAGGGAAACATAAAAACAATAATAATGAAATAAGGGGTGTATGGGACCGACTAGGGCATGACCGTCCGGCTAGGGCTCGGTCCCACGAGTTTTCCTAATTTTATATTATTTTTCATGATTTGAGGGAAATTTCATGAATTTAAGGAGTTTTCATGACACGGAGGATATTTGCTCAAATGAAGAGATTTTCATGAGATCAAGGAAAATAATAAAAATATGATAAAATATAAAATTTGGCGTGGGACTGGCCACAGCACGACCGGACGATCGGTGGGCCCAGTCCCCTGGCGCCTCAATTAATATTTTATTATTTATTATTTTCTTCCTATTTTGCATAGGTCCATTGTTCCTTAGTGTTTTGGAATGCTCGTTCGTGCATTCAAGTGCTCGTTTGTGCATTGTTGTTGAGTACATTTGCACCATTTTGGTCGGGCTTACTCGATAGCGGCTCAGATGCCCGTACTTCGAATATTTATCACTAACTCGTGGAATTATGCTGGGAAGAACCACAAATTGAAGTGACGAAATATTACGAAGAATCGTAGAATATTGCTGAATATTCAGTTAACGATTAGAGATAATTAATTGATAGCTCTATACTAGAAGGAATGCTATCTAGGAGCATTAATTATCTGAGAATTGAGAAACATGAGCTTGTTGAAACGTCATATTTCCTTCATATAGTCAGGGAAAACCTTGTTGCACCTTGAAGACGTTATTTCTCTATATTAGCAGGCAAGTTGTCTAGGAGCCGTCCAATCTTTCGATTATATATATAAGTAATTACTGAAATTGCTCAATATTCATGAGATGCGTCGTTGCCTCAGCTGAGAGATTACACATCTATATATACTCTGAAAGACAATATTCTCAGTCAGAGATTTCATGGAATGAGCTTTCATGTTCAATGAGAGACATGAGCCTCAATACTCATCTGATTGCTGGATCAGGAGCATGTATAATTATGGTTTTACGATTTTAACCCTTGTCGAAAATCCACCATCTAGATTAAGTCCACTGCTTAGTGAGGGACAGTCATGTTCCTCGGTCAGCACTGAATGGTGATTTTCCAGTTATGAACGAAATAAGTAATTGAACTTAGTCGTAAGATAAGATGTTACCAGATTTTTGATCGTGCGAGCGAACCACGGCTTGAACGGAGATACCAGTGGCATGATAGAGCATCGTCTAATGAGCATGAATTGGTGTAGAATCGCTGATTTGATGGTGGAACCTTGGCGGTTTAGGACTCACGGGCCAGGCCCAATAAGGAAATCCTTGTGAAATTAGGTTTTTGAAAATAAAATTTGATATAAAATGAATTAATCTCTTTTTTTTTATTTCACCTAGATCGACCACCACCCTTGCTTCTCCATCTCCCTCACTTCAGCAGCGGGAAGAATCGCCAGAAGTTCTCCAGAGCCACCGCCGTCCAATCACCGTCCGACCAGTTTCCTGCCGGCGCCGTCAGGTGCGTCAATTTTTATTTATTTTTCAGAAGTTTGATGATCCCTCCATGAGTTTTTCATGCTAAAATTATATATATGTGCATATATTAAGTGTGAGTTTTGTAGAAAAACCTTGTTTTATTAAACGTGTATTCGCTCGATCGTTAATTCAAGAGACTAGCAATAATCCCTAGCTTGAGAGAGATTTTTCTTTTGAAATAGGCCTGTTTCCAGTGATAAAATTTTTTTTATGAGCTTTCATGGAAATCGAAACTTTATCTCAAAAGGTGTGAACTTTTCACAAAACCGGAATAAACCTTCGTTTTATAGAAAAACGATTGTACGAAGGAAAAAGTTTTTTTTTTATCAAATTGTGGAGCCTCCACAAAGATTTTTTTTTGATAAAATCACGTGAGCCTGGGCTCCGTTAATTTTTTTTTTTTTTACGTGGGTTAATCACGTTTTTATTTATTTATACACATATATGTATATATATTTTCGAAAACACTTTGATCAGTATTTAAAAACAAACAATTATTTGTGATGAAATATTTGTTTAGTTTTTCATAATCCGTTGATTAATGCTCGCATGATAGAAGTGTTCGTGATTTTAGGAAAACCTGAGTTTTGTTCGTCTTTTGTAGATTCGAAGAAACGAGCAAGGTTTTGAAGTGCTAGCTTTCGTATCAAAATCACTACTGTTAGTGGAATTATAAAAGGGAAGAGCTAAGGATTACCATTTTTGTAGATGCCAGCATGAATATTTTGTTGTCGTATTGTATAGCTCCATCATATTGTCGAAGTTTGCATCTTGTATGACAATATTCTGAAATAATGTTTGCGCACATTACAGCTACTTCGCAAAGATGTCTGACTCCCAGGAAAATGATGCCTCCAGAGAAGATACATGTATGGATGAGACTTCTGCTGGTGAAGAAGAAGAAGAAACTCCTGGGCTCAAGAACGTTCCAAATATAGATGATGCATTTTTCGCGGTTCAGCAGGGAACTGAAAAACGTCTTCAATCTCCAGAATTTCTCCTCCTGATAAATCCCAGAGAGGTTGTTCAGAAAAAATTAGTGACTCCTCGAGCAGATATTCGATTTTGTCTTGAACGAGGACTTTTTCTTGCGTCTATTATAGAATTCAATCTTTCTCAACGACCTTTAGAAAAATTCCCTGGGTGGGCGAGACATATGTTGAGTTTTTCTCGTGTTAGAGCCATGTTGGATAGAGCACAGGTGAACAGGGCTATCCAAGCATCTGGATATTTGTTCATTTTCCATGATGCGCGAGGTATTTTATCTCTACTTTCTCGCTGGTGCATTCCAACTCATACCTTCATATGCAGATGGGGAGAGTTTACCATTACTTTGGAGGATGTAGTTGCTTTGTTGCATCTCCCAATCACGGGTAACTTCCATGAAGAGCTTTCAGCAGAGGAGACAGCAGTTTCCAACATATTGACAGTTGAGATGGAGAGAATTAATAAGGCGTCTAGCGAAGGTTGTTACGCCCACTGGTTAACACACTGGTGGCCACGAGATACCCCTCTTGACGAACCTGACGGTATGTTATCTATTGATGCCTTCTTGTGTTTATGGCTGTCCAGGGACGTGTTTGAAGACCTCGGAACTTTGCTAAAGCCATTTGTAATCCCTTTTGCTATTAAGATGGCTCAAGGTGAACAACTTCCTATAGGTAGTATATTCTTGGGTTCTTTGTACTCTAATCTGTACTCCTTGGTTATAGACTCCAGCGTTTCGAATGGCTTTATGAAGATTGAATGCTACGCCAATACGATGTTTCTTCAGGCCTTGATGTGGGAGCGCTTCATGAATTATGCACCTATTCCTCGTAATAACTTGCAAGGGCTGAATGCTGCTGATTCTCGTCGTATTTTTCCTGAGAAGGATAATGCCAGGATTATGTGTTGGTCTACAAAGCAACCTCAATCCAAGACATGTCTCATCGATGTGTTAGACGATGAATCTGAGTTTAATTTCCGCCCCTGGGTGCTAATTCCTTCTTATGTTTCTCAGTTGAAAACTTTCAATACTGAAGATAGTATGACTTTGAAATCTGGTGTTGACTTGAACGATGGAGAAAGATCCTTCATGTTGAGTTGTACTCCAGGTCACTTGATATCAACAATATATGGAGACTTTTCAGTAGAGGAATACAACATTGATAGAGCAACTCGTCAGATGGGTATGGATCAATGCGTTCCAACTTTTTGAAGAAGGAAACCATCAGTAGAACAACTTAAGACCTGTTTAGATCGCACACGCGTGGAAGGAGGTTCATACTGGTTTCCTTGTTCTGAACGAATTACATATGTAACTCCAGGTTACATAGATTTCTGGGATCAGCAGCTTGAGCGTTTACACGATTTTGTAATGGTTGGCCAACCTTTAGTGAAAGAGCCTCCTTCTGCTGATATGATTGCTTCTCGACCAAGATTGAAACATATCTCTGGCGGTGATAAGCGAAAGGCATCTCTAGGATGTTCACCAGTATGTATCTTTTGCATATTCTTCATAAGATTAAAATAACTGCTTTTGATTGGCGCATCAATTTTTCTTTGCAGGACGGTCGTGTTGTGAGACCTCGAATCGAAGTAAACTTCTCAGAAGAAGAAACAGTCATTCACGGTGGAGAGGGCAGGAACAAGAATTGTAAGATGTTGCCTAACACCATAAAGTCCCCAGTTGTTTCCTTGGTGAGTTGTCGATACTTTTCCGCCGTGACTTTTTCCTATCCGTATTACTAGGATCGTAAACCAACATTTGTTATTTGGTTACAAAACTTTGCTCCATCAAGTATTGATGGTCTTCAATTCTCTGCTGATGGGAAGACGGTTTCTGACTTGACTGTTAAAGAAGAGAATGATGTGAGTACTCTTCCACATAGCCAAATATGATGCTTCGTAGATAAAATGTTAATTGTTTGAGAATATTTCCAGGAGGATGTTGCCATGGAAGTGGAGAGTGCTGATACTCGTTCATCCTCGGAGGATAGAGATAAAGGAAATTCCCAAGGTTCAAAACCGAATGGAAGTAATGAGACTCTTGATGTTGACACGGGAAATTCCGATCCTTTGAATGTTCCAGAGACCATACAAGTAAGTATTTCCCTTGCATTTTATCCATAGAAACATGAAATTGTTGATTTATGAATGATTGAACGAGAATCCAAGTGCATATACAAAAAACTTTGTTGAAATACGTCGCCATAAAATTCAGAACTCGTCCTTTTAGCAAAAAACGCCATAAAATCTTCATCTGAAGTCGGATTTTCACGGTCTGCATATGTATCCTCAAGCCCGGAAAATTTGCAAGCTTTCCCGAGTAAGCTTTTTAAGTTTTGAGCATGTTTAGGGACTGAAAAAGGTGAAATAGTAAACTTCCAGGAGACTTTGAGAACTTTTTCAGACTGTACGTTGCCCAATGTTTTGACCATATCTCCTTGACCGCTTATCGTATTGATATGTAATTTTGATATGTTGCATAGAACATCCATACGAAGAGAATGGTATATAAATCATCCTCATATTCCTTGTAGATTGCTCCCAGTTCGTCATCTTGTACGGGGAAGAGTAAAATCTCTTCGGGTGAGCTTGTCGCAAAACGTGTTTTTATGACTTTCATGCTATTTGTTCGCGTCTTGAGTGCATAATGATGAACTTTGATGATTTTGGACTGCTTGTATGCTGTATTTTATGATCCTATTTGGTTTCCATGTCTACATTGCTCTAACCTCATGTAATCTTCGTATTAGGTACCAAATACCGAAGTTGAGGATACTGAAATCAATAATGGTAACGCGAGCCACTCTGGAGTTATCGATGAAGAGACAACCATCCCTGCACTTCAAATCCATGAGAGGGTTGTCACTGAAGTTATGGAAACCTCGATTGTTGCTACTCCAGTAGTAGAGAAAACCGAGCCACAAGTAGAGGAGACTGAAGAAACTGTTGGCATGACCGTAGAAGTTGCTCCAGTAATTGAGAACCGTATAGTGGTGCATGAATATCCAAGTGCGGTAGTTGCTTTTGATCCTCCATTTGACGCGTCGCTCCCATATCATGAACTAGTTGGTGGATTCAGCGTTCCTATTGGATATGCAGGCTTGTACGAGAAGACATGGAGGAAGTTTGGTCATATCATTGTTATCAGAGACCCTGGACGCTCTTATGCTTTAATAATTCAAGTAAGTGTCATCTTGTGTGTTGTAAGTGATATATGCGCTAGGGACATGAATAATGTGACTCCAGATGTACTCTTTGATTGAGAGTTCAACTTGTAGAATTATGAAAGACTTGGCTTCAACGTGAAGTGGCTTCGTAAGAAAATAGATGCTATCAAGAACTCGTGTGATAATAACATACCCTTTCCCAATAATGCTGTGATGGAGAAAGAAGACAAGATTGCTAAGCTGATTGAGGAGCTGACATGGAGAAGGCGGCCTTGCAAGTCTTGAAGGATGCAGAGGAGCGAAAATCTTTCTTTGCTGATTTTCTTTGATTTCCTTTTCATAATATCTTGAACTTCTGAACTTCTGAGAGGTGTGAGGTTTCATTTTGGTTTTGATATTGATTGGTTTTGGATTGGTAGATGATTGAGGATTTTCTTTAGGATTTGATAGAGATTTTCTTTAAGCAAAATGAACTGAACTTCGATAAATTGGCGAGTTCAAATACTGAATGCAAGTATTGCAAACGTTTTGGAGAAATTTAAATACAATGAAAGAAAATCCTAAATGCCAAATCCCAGACGTCGTGAATGCTCAAAAGTCCAGTACCTCAAATGCCCAATAATTTTAAGCATCAAATGCCTTAAGCCAATTCTCATGGATCACCGGCATGGTCCTGCCATCTGTGTTGATCAGTTTGTAGTAGCCTCCAATTAGGGATATTGCAACCATGAAAGGTCCTTCCCAATTGGAGATCCTTGCAGAATGGAGATTACGCTTAGTTTCCTTAAGAACTAAATCTCCTTCCTTGAATTTGTTAGGCTTGGTCGTCCGTGCCTTGAATATCTTCTGTTGATTCGGAATTCCTCGTGTGATGGAATTCCATGGTTGCGGCACATATGGACACTCGTGAAGAGGGGAGTATCCAGCGTACTGTCTGTCATGCTTAGCCATGTCTTGAGCAATAAATATTTTGATAGAATGATCAGTTTGAAGAAAATTTGTATTCAACCACTTGGTGTAATATTGTCGTGGCGAGGCTATCCACTCATAACACTTTGCGACAACTAAGTTGTCAGTGGGAAGAAGTCCACGGACCAGGGCAAAATGATTAAACATTTGAAATATAGGTGCATGAAGGGGAATCAGACTTTCCTGAGTACGGAACCTTTTGATGAAAGAGTGTGCGCTTTCTCCAGGTTTCTGTGTAAGTTCTATCAGGGCTTTAACTTCTTCCAGATGCTCAAATAGTGGGGCATCCTCTATTTCTTCCGAGTCAGAGTCTTCTTCAAAATTAGAGTGTGCTGAAGGCGTTAGAGCCATCTTTCTAGCATGAATCCAAGTTCGTTCAAGGATCATGTTGTATCCTGGATCTTCCCGGATTATGTAAAACTTGGTCTCAGTGCAGACCGAACTTTCTTTGACCTTGAGGATGATATATCCATATGCGTCTCTGGAAGTCCTTCGTGATCCCTGATTTTCATGGAAGCATGAGTAGCTTCTTGTCGAGTAATGCCAGCGGATATGAGAGTTTTAAAAGGAATGATGTTGACGGTATTGCCAACATCAACAAATTATCTCTTGAATTCATTTTCTTTAATATGCACTGTGGTGAGAAGTCCCCAGTCATACATTTCCTTGTCAGTGCTTGGAGGTTCAGGAGGTACTTCTGGAATCGGTAGACGTTTCCCAGACACCGTGGTTCAAAGCCATGAACATGTCTCCCCTCTGCGCCTTCGACAGATAGAGCAATTCGCAGACATGCTTGATCAATGACTAAACTGCTTCTTTAACTGGTTGTTCAGAGATGGAGAAAGTCCTGACTGGGAGAGGATCTATGTGTACTCCTTCAGTCCCCAAATTAAGCTCTCCCAATTCAACCTTTTCCCTGAATATGCGCTTTAACACTCTGCAGTCACTCGTGGTATGATTGACGAACCTGTTGAAGCGGCAGTAATGAGGACTTTCCATGTCTTCTTTAGTTGATTCTTTCTTGACATATGGTAACTTGATAGCACCATCTTGGATCCAAGCATCCAGGTGTTCGATCACCTCTTCAATTGAAAGGGGAAAGTCAGGTTCTTCTTGATCAGGAACTCATGTGTGTTGGTCAGAGGCTTGTGTATCTTGCTTATCCTTCTTTTATGTTTTCGAAGGAGCTGAGGTGTGTTTGCGTGGCGGTTCGGATTTCCGTTTGCTCCCTTCTGCCACAACGTTTGTGGAAGGCTGGAAGTTGTACTGCTTGTTGTTCAGACATCTGCTACCTCGAGCGTCTTGCAGTTCTTCGGCCTTTGTAGCTTTTGTTCTTTCCAGTAAAGCGGGTGCAGTAGTTGCCGATATCTTCGCCGCTTCATGAAGCTCTGAGAAAGTATGGAAACGAATATTTTCTAACAAAGCTCTATATACCAGGATCATGTTGTTGATACACAAGTATACAAGTTGTTGCTCCGGTGACGTTTGGATCATGACAGTCCAGGGCCTGGACTCTGAATCTTTTCACGTAGTCATTGGGATGCTCATTGTTCCTCTAAAACATTCTTCCAAGATCATAGAGAGTAACTTGCTCTGACACAAAGAAGTACTTTCTGTAGAAGGCGTTAATCATTTCTCTCCGATTGTTGATAGTTCCTGGTGCGATGGTGTTGTACCAGGTGTATGCCCTGCCTTTCAAGGATTATGAAAATTATTTGAGGCGAACAACATGGTTATGCTCATGTTTACCCAAGGCTTCCAGGAACCGAGAAACATGCTCCAGAGCATTGCATGTTCCATCATATAAAGTGAAGGTTGGAGAGGTATAACCTTTTGGAATAGGAATCCTATGGGTAGCAGCAGGGCATGGAGGCTGGTGACGATGGATAAGTGACGTCTTGTATTTTCCATGGTTCTCCAAGAGGCGTTCCAAATCTTCCCGAGTAATGGAATTTGATGATTCCTTCGCTGATGGATCGTCTGCAGCTTTGCTAACTTCGCTTTCATCCACTGTATGAATTGGAACTATTTCAGGTTCAACATCTGAGGATGTTTCCTTTTCTTTGAGCCTAATCTGACATCTTGTAAGTGAAAGTCTTGAGATAATTGAATAACTCCCTCTATGTTGCATCCATGTCAGTTTGATTCTTTGCAAGAGTCTCTTGCACCTTGATGAGATCAGCCATGGTAGGTGGTGGATTCCCCCTGACTTCCTCAGAGTGTCGGCCGAACATGGGATGACTTTCCATGTTAGCGTGAGTAGGAATAACATCACTACCGTTAGTGTTGGAGGCTGGAATGGTTTCCGGGATATCCTCATTGTTATTATTGCTAGTGCTAGCATCATTTGTGTTGGAACCTGTAACTAACCCAGACCTAAGACCAGCCATCTTTGTGAATACTGATATTGCAACCGAGAGATTAATCTCCCATTGTGGTCGCCAATTTGTAGATGGGAAAAACGATTTGCTGGTTTTTACAGAATCGAGGAGATGACCGCGCGGAGGAGACTCCTTGAACCGATCAAATGATCAACCTCACACAGATGCACTGCAAGAAGGGAGTGCTTTAAGTTCGAGAGATCAATCTATAAGACCCCGACCTACACCAAGACAATGGCCGTTCTAGAGTCAATTCAGTCACAAGAGAGGATGTGTCGATCTGTAGGAGGGAAGCTGAGAAATGTGTAAGATCAATGGTGATCGAGATTGTAGGTGTGTTATGTATTCCGCATAAGAAAGTTCTGAATGATTGAATTTACTCAGTTGAGAGTGATTGCTCTGGCGATGAGTTCGTGTAAACGAAATATTGTCTGTATGAACTTGTCGAGAAATTCTTGTCCTTTTTCAATCATGATTCAGAGGCCTTTTATATTGCTGGAATTGTAAACACCTTGATCCCATGAAGTGTGACAGCTGCTGAAGTCAAAGATTGGGGAAGTGGGAAGTCGTGTCAAAACCAGTTGCTCATCATGCGGAGACTTGGTTGATTTCCCCTCTACTACTTTGCTAACTTCTCCAACTGATTGCACGACTTTCTCACATTATCGTCGTTGTATGAACACACGTGTCGTAGACCTCCAGACCAAAACCCTAGTTAATATCCTCCCATGTGACACGATTGATGTCTCGTGATTGTAGAGTCAGTTGCTGACTTTATGGGACGATGAGTCCTTGTATTGCTGAGTTGAACATGATTTGAAAATGTTCTGAGACTCATGAATTGAACATGCCTGCCGAGACTAAAGTATATTGTCTAATAAATGTTGATAACTTAAGGTGAGAAAATGTTGTTGAGTTGTTGAATATTGATAGTTGAACCAATATTCCTTAGTCTGAGCAAATATTGTTCATCTGATGAATTGTTGCCAGGACCAAAATAAAATATTAATTTAAGATACTAGCAGCTAGGCAGAGCATAATAATAAAAGTGTTGATCACGGGATCATCATAAAATTATTAGTATTTGAATCTGCTTAGAATTATGTTTTGCAGAGCTCTGGATTCGAAACCCTAATTTTTTATCAGTCGGTGATTTATTGAAAATCAACCATAGAGTGAAGGAGGGACTGGATACATGGGATGACAAGTCGACCATGTAATGCCCAGATGCTCAAATGAGCAAAATACCAAAGTCTCCTGAAGACCAGTTGGTGAAAGGATGATTAAATGCTGGTTTAATCATCTATTGAAATAATGCTCGTGTGAGAGTTAGGTAGTAAAACCTGATTATGGAGAGATGAGGGACCGACCAAGGAGTCATGAGACCGGCTCTTGGTGGTCGTGGGACCAGCTGATGGTCGCTTGAGCAAACTCCCAGTTGTTTGAGAAGAGTTTGGACCCAATATGAGCAATTGAGCAAATTAAGTCAAAATTATTAAAACATGTGTGACCGGATATTTGCAATCCCTAGGACCGGCCTTGGTCGGTCAAGGAGGCATGCCCGTGTCCATGTCTCAGTCTTGAGAGTTTCGGTATTTTCTGATGCGCGTTTGAGCAACATTTTGAGAAAATATGAAGGATTCAGGGTCTTGCTGAAACCGGGGAATCTTCATGAGATGATGAAATATAATTAATAAAATAGGGGATTGCAAGGTGTGGTATCGTCCATGACTAGGGCATGGCCGGCCAGCTAGCAAGCTCTGTCCCGCAGCACCTTTCCCAATTTTATGTATTTTCCCTGATGTGAAGAAAATACCATGAAACTGAGGAATTTCATGAGGTTAGGGAATTTCTATGAGATTATGGAAATAATAATAATAAAAATAGGTAACCATGAAGTGTGGGACCGGCTATGGACAAGGCCGTCCGGCCAAGGAGCCCGGTCCCAAGGCACTTTCCCTAATTTTATAATATTTTTCATGATTATAGGGAAATATTATAAAACCAAGAAATTTGTTGAAATCAAGGAGTTTCCATGAGATGAGGGAAACATAAAAATAATAATAATGAAATAAGGAGTTTTCATGAAACAAAGGTTATTTGCTCAAATGAAGAAATTTTCATGAGATCAAAGAAAATAATAAAAATATGATAAAATATAAAATTGTGCGTGGGATTGGGACTGGCCACAACACGACCGACCGTCCGGTGGGCCCAGTCCCCTGGCGGCTCAATTAATGTTTTATTATTTTTATTTTCTTCCTGTTTTGCATAGGTCCATCGTTCCTTCGTGTTTTGGAATGCTCATTCGTGCATTCAGGTGATCGTTTGTGCATTATTGCTGAGTACACTTGCACCATTTTGGTCAGGCTTACTTGATAGCGGCTCAGATGCCCGTACGTTGAACATTTATCACTAACCCGTGTAATATAGCTGGGAAGAACCACGAATTGAAGTGACGAAATATTACGAAGAATCGTAGAATATTGCTGAATATTCAGTTAACGATTAGAGATAATTAATTGATGACTCTATACTAGCAGGCATGCTGTCTAGGAGCATTAATTATCTGAGAATTGAGAAACATGAGCTTGTTGAAACGTCATATTTCCTTTATATAGTCAGGGAAAACCTTGTTGTACCCTGAAGACGTTATTGCTATATACTAGCAGGCAAGCTGTCTAAGAGACGTCCAATCTTTCGATTTTATATAGAAGTAATTACTGAAATTGCTCAGTATTCATGAGATGTGCCGTTGACTCAGCTGAGAGACTACACGTCTACATATACTCTTAGAGACAGTATTCTCAGTCAGAGATTTCATGGCATGAGCTTTCATGCTTCAATGAGAGACATGAGCCTCAATACTCATCTGATTGCTGGATCGGGAGCATGTATAATTATGGTTTTACGATTTTAACCCTCGTCGAAAATCCACCATCTTATGAACTGGAGTTACCAACTGAGTCAAGAATAGACCCGGTATTTCATGTCTCTTATCTAAAGCAAGCAATGTTCCCTAATGTGAAGGTTCATAGTGAAATACCAGAGCCAACAGGTGGTGACGAAGTTGAGATGGTTGCATCGTTGTTGTGCCTTGAGAACAAAGCAGTTTCAAAGGGAGAAGGAATGATAAATCAAATTCTGTCTTGTGAACACAAGGATGTGATAGTTAAGCATAAGTTCTATCATGCAATTGGAATTACGGATCACTGAGAATTAGGAGCTTTGTAGGATTATATTTCAGTATTTTGGTTTAAATAGAATTACTTGAAAGGTTTTTCTCGTCAGAGTTTTTTAATCCATCAAGGAGTCTAGGTTTAAGAGTTTTATTAGGTTTACTTTCTTGGTCTACATATATGAGTTTGTCAGGTCCAACTCTGTATTATCAGAAATCTTAAGTTTATTCGTATTCTTCCATTGTCTCTTGTGTGGTTATCGCTTCTGCTGGCCGTGATAAGAACTCAGTTCTTATCAATAACCCATGATTAATTCAATCGGAATACACAACTAAATTACCACACGAGTGTGATAAATTCAATTGGTTATGCTTGACATAAGAGAACTTACGGAGCAACACAACTAAACAACCATGAAATGATCAATTCAATTGATTATGCTCAATCATAAGGAAACTTATGAAGAAACACTGTACATACACAAAAATTTGGATCGGAGATCGAACAATACTTCGGAATATACAAGGATTCATTCTATCTTCCATCACTATTTGCATAATGACATATAACGGAGTTAATCCTTGTGAACAAAAGTTTTATCCTTTCTCTTATCAAACTAATGACATAAACGGCTTTAACTTTTGTTTGTCAAAACTTCATTCTATCTTTTATCAATACATTCATATCAACATAATAGAGATAACTTTTGAACAAGTATGGGGCGATCATAGTTCACGGACGCAAACACCATATCCCATAACAATTTGCAATATATAAAACCATAAAGGTTAAAATTGCAAACATCATCTTCCAAATAACTTAGAATTTAAATTAATAAATCTAAAAACATGAAGATGAAAAAATGTTTGGAACTAGCTATGTGTAATCATAATAATGGCTATTCAAACCCTAGTTATTCTTCTAAACAAAAACAAGAATAAAATTTCTCATAAGAAGATTTACTAGACATTGAGACCTCTAAAGAATTCTTTATCGTCCCCGAACTCCTTGTCGTCAGCATCCATGGGAACATAAGGTTTGTGGAGAAAGGAGTCAATTCCAACAAACCTTCTAGGCTGATGATGTCGAACCAGGGCCTTCTGGATTTCAAGAGTTCTCATAACAAGATCCTTTATTTACTGAATCTCCTTCCTTGTTTCCTTCAACTCTTCAAGAACACCATAAAACTTCTGAGAATTTGAAGGAACGGCTCTTGGCTTCCTCACATTCCTTGTTTTTCTTTTCAAAGTTGGAGGCAACGGAGATTTCTCTTTTTTCTTCGTGATTGGTGGCTGAACAATCATATTAACATCTTTTCTATCAGAAGACATGATGCTTGGAGTATCCATACGTGTATGGGTTGTGAGAGGAAATCACAATTTAAACTCAACAGGAAATCTTAAGATGAAAATAGTTTCAGAAAAGGAAAAAGGAATGTAGGGTTACAGAACCTTCATCCACATAGGTTCACGCACGCACAATTACGACCCTAAAGAGAGTAGAATTATCGAGAATAACCCTCTTTTATTTATTCAACAGGGAGGTCCCTTCAAACATGAAAGAATCCCAATCTCAAAAAAATAAGAAAAACAAAAACAAGTATTTCTCTTTAAGACTGAGGTGTGCACAATCTTTTCTCTTTTAATCAGGCACATGAGACAGGATGCACAAAAATAACACAATCAAGTTGTGCTGTGGTGAACAACAATTTGTCCATCATACCCTTTTTGAGAAGAATTCATAGACCCATGTCTATCAACAGGTTTAGACCATACTCTTTTCTCTAGTGGTCTTAACCTATCTTTGGAAAGCAACTTCTTTGAAGACGATAAAATCTTACATACCTCAGCGGTTTTTTGAACAAGTTTAAGCTTGTCTGCCAGACGATTTGCTCTTTGTTGAAGTTTATTGACATATCTCATCTTGTGTTTGTACTTGAAACACTTAGAAAGTTCATGATCTTTGAGTGAACAATAAGAACATGTCAATGGATAAGATGATTCAGATCCCCGATATGTGCAAGCGGCTAGACACAGATTGGTACCTGAAAAATCAGACAAAGGGTTTCCAAAAGAAGGGTTAATTTTTTCTTCTAGATTGGTTGAATCTTCTGGAAGGATATCAAGATTGATGTATGTATTGCTACAATTATCAAAATCAATATCTTCACAAAGAAGTGCAACACTTGATTTTCCTTCTTCATCAGAAGCATAATGATCTGACATTTCATCAAGGGTTGCCGCAAGACCTTTTTTCCCATTGTATTTTCTACGGTTTGGACACTCATTGGAAAAATGACCAAAACCCTTACACTTAAAGCACTGTGGCATATCCTCGTCAACATCCCTATTGAAAAAGCGGGTGTCTAACAACCACACCCAATATTTCGATTAGCAATCTGTATGGACTAACTCCAATATACTTTTATGAGAATAAACTAGACAGTCAGACTCATTCTTAATAAAAGTATATCAAAGAGATATATCTCACTTTCTCGATTCAATACTTACTCAAGCAAATAGAAATCTGCGAGTCTAATTGAATACAAGAGAAATCACTTGAATGGTACCAAAGACTAATGTTCAAGGATCAATCAATTTCAATCAACAACCAAAGGTTGGATTTTCCAATTGATCGATTCAACGCCCAACCTGTGATATTTCAATTATATAACAACATATAATACGGAAAAGAAATAACACAAACACCAAAAGTTTTGTTAACGAGGAAACCGCAAATGCAGAAAAACCCTGGGACCTAGTCCAGATTGAACACACACTATATTAAGCGCTATACACACTAGCCTACTACAAAATAACTTCGGTCTGGACTATAGTTGAACCCCAACAAATCTCACATTGATCTAAGGTACAGTTTCGCTCCTTACGTCTCTGATCCCAGCAGGATACTATGCACTTGATTCCCTTAGATGATCTCACCCACAACTAAGAGTTGCTACGACCCAAAGTCGAAGACTTTAATAAACAAATCTGTATCACGCAGAAAAGTCTACGGTAATAGATAAATTTGTCTCCAAAGAAATACCTACGAGTTTTTGTTCCGTCTTTTGGTAAATCAAGGTGAACAGGAACCAATTGATAACCCGGACTTATATTCCCTAAGAACATCCTATAATTATCAATCACCTCATAATAATCTTAATCGACTAGCGTAAGAAGATATTGCGGAATCACAAACGACGAGACGAAGATGTTTGTAACTTGTTTTATATCTTCTTTATCGGAGAAATCAATCTCAATCCAATCTTAAGATTGTACTTAGTACGATAGAAACAGCAAGATCAGATCACACAACTACAAGAAAAGTAGTATCGGTTTGGCTTCACAATCCCAATGAAGTCTTCAAGTCGTTAACCTACAAGGTCTCGACATAAACCTAAGGTTAAAGGAGAATCGACTCTAGCTAATACAACTAGTATCACACAGGATCTGTGGGGATTAGGTTTCCCAGTTGCTAGAATTCTCCTTTATATAGTCTTTCAAATCAGGGTTTGCAATCAATGTTAGCTTAGTAACAAAGCATTCAATATTCACCGTTAGATGAAAACCTGATTAGATTCAAGCTAATATCTTTCAACCGTTATATCGAAACTTAGCTTGTTACACACAAATGAAATGTACGTTTATTTAGGTTTGTGTAACCGTACCCAAACATGTACACTTAGTTGGTTCAACAGTAGTTAACCAAATGGTTAGCCATATGAGCACTTTTATATCAACCATATTCTTTTTTACCATAACTAGTTCAAATGACTCAAACGAACTAGTTAGAGAGTTGTTCAATTGCTTCGACATTATAGAAGTATACAAGACACAATAAAAGCAAAAATGGTTTGATTCACTCGAATCGATTCATGAATTTATAGCCACGGTTTGCAAACTTGCATTCCTTAGTTTATATAAGTTTAAGTTCACGAATAATCATTTTTAGTAAATAACCAACTTAAGTACGCGGACTTAAGTACCCGGAATAAGTGTGTTTTCAGTTCACAAACTCCAGCAGAAATTCACCGGATGTGAACTTCCGACAGTACGCGGACTCTAGTTCCGGTTTTCCTGAGCAGCAAAGTATGCATACTTTGGTTCAAGGAAAAGGACCTACACATGTGTGAGTTACCACACAATGCTTATATCCAACCATGGTTATATAATCTAAACTCTCATTTCAATCATTGAAACATTCTTAGAGGACGTTATATAGTTGTTGTTTACACAGTATTTTTCGTCAAAGCAATTTTCAAGTAATTGAAACTTAATATGACTTTCATCACTAGTAAAGATGAACTTGGCCAAAGAGAAATCTTACCAACACATATTTCGAGAAATAGATAAGCGAGATAAACTCGTCTCCAAATAGCAAATGTGTATAATCAAAGTCTATATAGCAAAACGAATTTTGTCTCAAGATAGGATATAGAGTAGATATACTTTTGAGTGATAGATAAGTCCAAGTCTCCATATACCTTTTAGTCTATGAAGTTCCACCAGTTCCTTGAGTAGTTCTTCGTCTTTGTATGATGACCGTCATGGAGTCTTGACATCAAGTACACTTTCTATCCTAGCCCGAGACTTAGCTATAAGTAGACTAGAAATCAAGACTTATATTTTGATCACTAACATTGGAAAACATGCTTGAGATAGCAACGCATGCAAGTTCGACCGATCAGTGCTCTAACAATCTCCCACTTTGTCAATTTTAGTGACAAAACTATCAATACATATGGAATACAAAAATAGATAAATAAAATTTTGTAGCTTCTCTTCCACATGCCTGATCTTCTTGGTTCTTCAACATTACTCGAAATCTTCGTCACTTCCAAGTACTCCAATGATCCCAAAGGTTGTAAGTTTAGTATCCCCATTGTTGAAAATCCGTAGCTATAACAATGAGAAAACAAGAATTCTCAATCATTGTTACACAATGTCATAGTAATATTACACAGCATCAAAGTTCAATTGTATCACAACTTCGAAAATAATACTATGGTGATATGTATCACTCCCCTTAGTCAATACTCCATCTCACATGGAAACCACTCCTCCTTACATAATGATCCAAAAACCATATGTATTTGTAGTGTGAAGTACACATTAATTCTCCCCCTTTTTGTCAATAAAATTGGCAAAGTTACGAAAACTAGTGGGATCCTAATGAAATTTCCATAGAGACATTTCAAGACCAAAAGAAAGTACATATCAACTTTTTAGATGCAATCTTATAGCCGAAGCTAAATGCTTTCATCAAGAAGTTCATAAAGATACAAGATAACTCCTATAATATTCCACACCCGCACTCCCCACAAAGATTTGGCAATTAAGCGCAAGTTCAATTAAGAACTCTCCCCCATATAATGACATTCCCTAAAGAACAACAAGAGCGACCTTACTTTCATAAGAAAAGAAGGATTTCTTTGGACATAACAAAATCACATGAAAACATGTATTTGAATCCAAAGTATTCAATTAAATTATTCACAAAAGAATTCATGATTAATCCAATCGAAATGCACAATTAAATTAATCACAAGTTGATCAATTCAATTGGTCATGCTCGACATAAGAGAGCTTACGGAGCAACAACTAAAATAACCAAAAGAGAATGATAAATTTAGTTGGTCATGCTAAAAAATAAGGAATCTTACGGAGCAACACAGTATATGCACAAATATGTGGATCGGAGATCGACCAATACTGCGGAATAGACAAGGATTCATTCTATTTTCCATCACTATCTTCACAATGACATGTAATGGACTTAATCCTTGTAAACAAAAGTTTTATCCTTTCTTCCATCAAAACAATGACATAAAAGGCTTTAACTTTCGTAATGTCAAAATTTCATTCTATCTTCTATCAATACATTCATACCGACATAATATATATAACTTTTGAACAAGTATGGGACAGTCACAGGTTCATGGACGTAAACAACATATCCCATAACAATTTGCAACATAAAAAATCATAAAGATTTAATACTGCAAAAATCATCTTACAAATAACTTATAATTTAAATAAATAAATCTAAAAACATTGAAGATGAAAACGTTGGAAATAGCTATGTGCAATCACAATAATTGCTATTCCAAACTCTAGTAATCCTTCTCAAAAACAAGAATAAATTCTCATAAGAAGTTTCCTAGTCATCAAGACAAATTCGCAATGCACATATAAGATGATTTTTCCTTAGAGGGTAGTATCAATCTTTTTCGCCCGAATCTGTACCAAGAATAGATACCAAAGGTGTATAAAAATATTTTCTTAACAAAAAAAGAACATACAATTTCATTAACAACCATGCACCATAGTTCACAAATGATGGTTGTGAACATTCAAGAATCACATAGCAATGCGTACTACTGCCCATTTTTGAACTTCCTTCTTTGTGATTCACCAACAATAATCTTGTAAAATCTACAAATTAGCTTAGAAGAGTTGTACTCCAAGAATCCAAGTGCGGCGAAACGGAGCAAAACACTCAAAAACAAGGGACATGAAAATATAAATCTTAACTCGTCCAAATTCAAGGTTTCTCATCTCCATTTTGAAGAGAATTCAAAGAGGAAGATAATTCAAAAAGAATAAGGTCATTCCGAGTTCGGATGAAGAAGATACGGCCAAAACAAGTTTACCGAATATACGTCAAATATGCATACAGGTTTGCAAATGAATTTTCGTATCCTGGAGCAGTATACAAACGGGTATGCATACTCAAACTCTTGGATTTTGATTTTAAATGATGTTATGCATACCTGGTATGTGTACCATGTAGTCCAAACATTCCGAACTATTATTTTCAAGCCGGAACATTTAAGAACCTTAAACACAAATCAAGTTAGGTAGACATGAACGATACACAAGGTACATAGATCATCATAAAACTTGCTCAAGCTTAGAGACATACCTTTTTTGAAGAATCCGATCGAATTCTACAATGTTATCAACATTCAAAATCATACCCAACACAATATGTGTGCCCCAGTTCTTATGCTTCCCTCACCGTATACATAACATGGCATTTCTTGGTGAGGATGCACTTCCAACACAATCAAGTTGTGTTGTGGTGAACAATGTCTTGCTCACCATGGCACCAAGAGAGAGTTTCTTTCCAGCAACTCTTACATCTTGTAGTGTTGAGAAGCACCCAAAGAACTGTTTTTATAAGTCTATCAAAGAACTTCAAGGGAACCCAAAAAGATATGTGTTTCTGATTTCTAGTTTTCCAATTTATAAAAAACCGTTTCTGCAGATAGTTTTTAGTACTGCGAAGGAAAACTCTTTTGATAAAAAGAGACGTCCTAGCTTCTTCATAAAATAAGACAATACTATTATCTTGATAGGAAGTATCAGGAATTGAGCAATGAATCGATTCATGCTTTGAGGTGATGCAGTCTAAAGACTGAGATTTAAACTTCTCTTGTAATTCGTTCAGTATGTTACAACCAATTGGATTACACAGAGGAGGAGCATGGCTCTTACTGATTATTAAATCAATATCAACATGAATATTATTCATCATACCTAGATTTATCCTATCAAGAGATTCTTGTTCTTTATGGAGGTATACCTCAACATCAAGAGATAAGCATTCTAGATTCTTTTCAAGCTCTGAGAACACTTCAAAAGATTTTAAACCTGTAGGAGTTTTAAACAAAATTTCTTCTACAGATTACAATAAATCAGTCATGGAAGAGAATTCTGAAATCCCTGGATCTGGTGGTGCATTTATTGAGATATCACTACTGTCCATATCAGATCGCTACAAACACAGACTTGTAAGGTCTTTAATGTGTTTTCCTGCTCTGATACCAATTGAAAAAGCGGGGGTCTAACAACCACACCCAATATTTCTATTAACAATATGTATGTACTAACTCCAATATACTTTTAAGAGAATCAACTAGACAGTCAGACTCAATCTTAATAAAAGTATATCAAAGAGTTATATCTCACTTTCTCGATTCAATACTTACTCAAGCAAATAGAAATTTGCGAGTCTAATTGAAAACAAGAGAAATCAATTGAACCGTACCAAAGACCAATGTTCAAGGATCAATCACTTTCAATCAACAACCAAAGGTTGGATTTCCCAATTGATCGATTCGATGCACAACCTGTGATAATGCGAAAAAGAAATAACACAGACACCAGAAGTTTTATTAACGAGGAAACCGCAAATGCAGAAAAACCCCGAGACCTAGTACACATTGAACACACACTGTACTAAGCCTCTACATACACTAGCCTAATACAAACTAACTTTGGTTTGGATTGTAGATGAACCCCAATCAATCTCACACTGATCCAAGGTACAGTTGCGTTTCTTATGTCTCTGATCCCAGCAGGATACTACGCACTTGATTCCCTTAGTTAATGTCACCCACAACTAAGAGTTGCTACGACCCAAAGTCGAAGACTTTAATAAACAAATCTGTATCACACAGAAAAGTCTACGGTAATAGATAAATCTGTCTCCCACAGAAATACCTACGAGTTTTTGTTTTGTCTTTTGATAAATCAAGGTGAACATGAACCAATTGATAACCCAGACTTATATTCCCGAAGAACAACCTAGAATTATCAATCACCTCACAATAATCTTAATCGACTAGCGAGAGAAGATATTGCGGAATCACAAATAATGAGACGAAGATGTTTGTGACTTCTTTTATACCTTTCCTATCGGAGAATCAATCTCAAGCCAATACTACGATTGTAATTAGTACGATAGAAACAACAAGATCAGATCACACAACTACAAGAAAAGTAGTATCGGTCTGGCTTCACAATCCCAATAAAGTCTCCAAGTCGTTAACCTACAGGGTCTCGATAGAAACCTAAGGTTAAAGAAGAATCGACTCTAGCTAATAGAACTAGTATCACACAGGAATTGCGGGGATTAGGTTTCCCAGTTGCTAGAGTTCTCCTTAATATAATCTTTCATATCAGGGTTTGCAATCAATGTTAGCTTAGTAACAAAGCATTCAATATTCACCATTAGATGAAAACATGATTATATTCAAGCTAATATCTTTCAACCCTTAGATCGAAACTTAGCTTGTTACTGATGTAGTTTTTATAGTGGTAGTTAAAGTTCGTTCAACTCGGGCTTGTAAAGGTTTGATTTAAGAACTAAGAATAAAAATACTAAAAATATATTCACAAGGTTGTCACGAATATCGAGAGGTACTAGGACTTAGGATTTCACCAATTTTCATACTCATGTGATTCAAAAATCAATTCTACACAATTATAGCTCAAATGATAAAGATTATTGACTCTTATTCTTTGCCAAAGTAGATTCCGAAAGTAATGACTGTAAATCTAAAGCATGGGACATCAAAACACTTAAGCCAAGCATGACCCATCAATTGAAATCACAACCATTCAAGAGAAATCATAAATCAATTCAATTTTAGTGCAAAAAGTCATACAAAGAATTAATAGAATTACCACAATGATGAAAAAGGGCTTCCTACGTCGTCCCAATGTGGGGTTTAGCTCATGATATTGAACAAATTCTCAAAACATAGATACATGGCTCAAAGAGTGTTTAAAGATGAAAGTACAAGAAAAATCACTAAAACAGATCAACTACAACGTTTATATGCGTTGCAGATCGACTGTTACTAACGATACAGAAGATGTAAGACTGTTGAGAGCGATACTATGCGTGTCGTGGATAAACCACACTTATCTGCGACTAACTCAGGCCGTCTAATGTTCTTCAGCTTCGTCTTCTTCCTCCTGCTACTGCAACTTTCTCTGCAGCGTGATTTCTTCATACCAGAGCTTCCCCTAAACTACGTATAGACCCCCAACTACTCGATTCCCTTCCTTGACTTCCCAACATCCCTTATATACACGACAAGACCAATCAAATCTCGAGAAAATCCAAATTTTCTTCAAACTAAAGTCACGGGATTTATATCCTCTTCTGTTTCTTCTCTATGCGGCTTCTCTGTTTTATCCAACCTCCTTCCCAAGATAGAATACCACCTGGATATAGAAAATATCTTCCCTTTCATCTACGAAATATTCCAAAAATAACATAGAATGATAACCCGAGAATACTCTGCCATGTTTCCTTCCGAGTGACGTTTCATCCCTTCTTTATCGAATCCGATACGATTACCTGCCCTGTTTAAGCCTAACAGGGTACTTCGAATCAATATGTATCAAAAACTCCGATGAAATCTCGTTGCAATTCTTCCCAGAAAATCTCGCCATATCCGATAAACTTTCTTACTCTGTTTTCTTAAGATTAGACGAAACCTTCCCCTTTTTACGTGAACTTATATCTTACCAACCTTGAATCCACCTAACAGGCCCAAAATGCTCCAACTCCGTGTCAAAATCCATCAAAATCTCGTCCAACTTCGTTCTACGGAATCATGCAGACGGAATGCAAATTTTCCCGCCAATTCTGTCTCTTCAAAAGCAAGGGATGGAGTGCCCCTAACCAGTACAGGGGTGCGAATAGCTGTGAAGTGTAAATATCAATTAGGATACCCCTTATCAGTGGATTAACCCTTAGTAACTGAGATGCCCCTTATCCAAACTGAGAATCCGAATTGTAAGTATAATCCAGGTGCCTTTATCAACTTTTCGAGCCGATTTCTCCAAACATGTTTATTTTTCGAAAAAAAACCTACAAAGACATAAAATACCAAAATAAGCGCAAAATCGAGTACTAACATTACAAAGAATTGAGACTAATATAGACACATAAATGCGTCTATAAAATACCCTCAAACTTATTATTTGCTAGTCCTCGAGCAAATCAAATCTACAAAATAAAATTTTAACTCACTATCGCAGGCATCGTCGGTTGCATTTAGCGTATGCAACAAGCCTTTAAACCCCTAGGCGGCCCTAGTGGCCGAGTTATAGTCTCGGGAGGACTTACAAGAGATATACCCACAAAACCTTGGAAGGCACCAAAGAATCTCCTTGGTTGGCATACTTATTGACTACAGGAGGAAGTACCCTGATGCGAAATTCCAATTGTTGTACACGAGTTTGCACTCAAGCATACTAAAATTCATATATAAGTGACAGAGCTCTACTCAGATAGTCGCACTATTGACATCAATATCCGGAGTCAGCAAATCACAAGGATAGATTAAGATATGGATATAGAAAAACGTAGATGGTTTTGATGTTGACTAAGGTGAACGGTGTTTCTCATATCTGTCTGAAGGCCACTGCCAAAATGAACCTATCCTAATGTATTGAGATACTGGTCTGACTAATATCAACACAACTGGCTTATACAAGGGTACCAGTGGTCGATAATCCTAACTCTAGGTCAACACAACTGGCATATACAAGGGTACCAGTGGTCGATTTTATTGAATTTATTCTGTTTGGTCTGGTCTCAAATTATTATTTTTTTCATGATAATTTTTTTTTTAGTATCTCAGTCCCTCTTTTTCACCCTAGCAATGGTAACAATTTGATTTGCGAGCCCACCTAATCACTTAGAGAAACATATTTTAAAAAGAAAACAAAATAAAAACATAAGTGAAAAGGACTCAACGAGATACGGCGAAACTACCATGTTATTTCTAACACCTGAGCTCTGTGCTTTTATGAATAGACTCTTTAGATGTTTCCATCTAATCAGATTGGTTCCTCAACTCCTACAACCAAGATGCTTCCATCCACTTAGATTGGTTAGTGCCATCCTTAGTAAGCATAAATTTCTAGGCTCTGGAGTTTATTTATTGCAGCTAAAAAGTTTCTCCCATACCCCAAACTTAAATCTAACATTGTCCTCAATGTTCAAAAGATAAAATTAAAAGCATGAGCAAGGAGAAACTGTTACCATTTGAATCAAAAGAGTTAAGGAAAGATATTACCGTGTTGCATGAGAACGGGTTACCTCCCAAGAAGTGCTAAGTTTAAAGTCTTCAACTAGACTAAAGGATTAGTCACCTCATAAAATCATAAAATAATATCCGCAATATCTGTGGGTCATGAAAACCAAATAAAGCTATCACAAATAAAAGGAATCTGCAACATGCCAATAAAATTAACAAATAAAGCACACCCTTGTCTAGTTTCCTGTTTAAGACAACTACATCTAGTTGTGGTTCAGGTTCAGGTTCTATAACTGGGACCAAATAAAATATTTTCATGGGTTGCATTTCCTCGTAGCCAAGATCCGATTCAGGTATTAGAGTCTGGAAAAACTCAAGTAAAAACTTAGAAACACATAATAATAACCTAAATAACTGTGGATCCTTAAAGTCAATCAGGTTTGACTCACACAATTGACCATGATGAAAGTGGTGGTCAATTTTAAGCAAATGTGTCGATTCTAATCTCCTAAAGTACTTAGGTTTAGTCTCAAAACTAAATAATTGACACATCTGAAACTTATACGTTCCCACAATTGGTTGAAAAATATTTGGTGGGAAAACAAAATCAATCTGGGTATCATAGCCTGGGTAAACCGCATCAACCAGAGGATGGGTTTCTAATAACTGAACTTCCTTATGGACATCACCAGTTTCAGGAAAACGTGTATGAAGATAATATTGTAAAATGGTTTGAGGCACATATGTCAAGTCCAAAGTGAGGGACCTTTCTAATAGTTAAAGCACATGGAGAATGATAATCACCCCCAAACTTAGAGTTTTCAATGTCTCTAGAAAGACCAGTCACAACTTCCCTAATTTCTAGGTCATTAGATTCCTGAAAATGGTCAATTGATTCTTCTAAGTCAGGTTCATCCAAGCTCATCTCTACGAGTTCATTTTCTTTGTCTAAGACCAATGTTTCTAAATCGCTAGACTTTAAAACAGTATTCTCAAAATAAACTCGTTCCTCAAAACTATCAATGGCTTCGTAATCATAAGGAAATACTACATCGTCTAAAGTGGTGGCATCTCTAGTCAAATCCTCGTCTTTTTGAATAGGTAAATAATTATTAAAATTATTTGGATTTGAACTAGAAATAACATTATCATTATAAATCTCAATCGGGGTAACAAATTCCTGATCACTAAGCCTACGTAACTCATATTCTTTATCAACACTATCCTTGTCATAATCATCATTATAATAACATGAAAATGGTCGAACCTCATCTAAACTAGTGTTACCTATTCTATCCTCGTCATCTTGATTATGCAAATAACTATCCTCATTTTCAAGGGTACTATTGGAAACACTATATTGGGAATTAAGATTATTTTGAGCAAGTTTTTCGTTCGTCTCAGCCATCAGCTTGAGGCATTCCTCTATAGAAAGTTTACTTATTCTTTCGTCAATAACTAAGTTGTTCATCTCAGCTATCTTACGTGTCGACTCCTCTAATTTCCTGAGGGACTCTTCAAAAGGAGGAACATGAACAGAAGGATCATAAAAAGGACTACTTTTCAAAAGTTTCATTGCATCCTCCAAAGACGAAGAACTAGTGCTATAAGATTCTTGCTCATATGACTGATGCGCGTGTGAATAATAATTGGGCTCACCATGATATGAACCATAACCTTCAAAAGGTTGATGTTCCCAACCACTATTTTCGCTATGGTCGTAATATGAATAATGTCCATTTTGAAACTCAGTTGGATAATCATTGTATTGGTTATTATAATACCAGTTCGACATTCTATTGTGCATATGCAAATGCAAGGTTGACTAAAATGGGTAAGCTCAAGTTACCACAGCAAAATATACCCAAAGGTACAAGGCTGAGGTTTGTGGATTTTCAGCTGGTAACTCCCATAAGGACCAAGGCACGGGTTCAGCTTAGTAATCCACGAGTCTTCCTAAACTCGGTAGTCTGACGATGCAATTGGTGTGTGCACGTGTTTGTATCACAAAATATAACCCACTGACAGGGGATTCGTGGGAGGATAGAACCTTACCTCCCGTACCAGACAGGCGATGAACCGTTGAAGTCGACTCAGGCCATCGACTCCAATGTCAGTGTACGAACTTGAGGGGCCGAGACAGTTTTGTAATTGTCTTCCTTCCCTGCAGCAGTTTATATTTAACTTTTAACCCTTACTTAGGGTTTTAAAAAAAATTAATGTCCAAGTCCAAAAATAAAGTGTCCAAAAATAAAAATAAAAATTACAAAAATACAACAAACCCTAATACAATTCTACAAAAATAAAAAGAAATAAAATCTAAATATATACAAAATCTTGTTCACTACTTTTGGACTCCTCTTTTCATTCCTTCTTTGGCGATGCTTTCCCTTTGTAGCACTTTGGCTTTCCTTGTAGTTTCGCACCAAATTTTAAAAGACTCGAAAAATACCAAAGGCGTAAAAGAGAACAAAAAAAAAATCTAAATAATATAAAAAATCTAAAACCTAAAACCTAATACAAATCCGCGTCGGCGGCGCCAAAAATTGATGTAGTTTTTATAGTGGTAGTTAAAGTTCGTTCAACTCGGGCTTGTAAAGGTTTGATTTAAGAACTAAGAAAAAAATACTATAAATATATTCACAAGGTTGTCACGAATATCGAGAGGTACTAGGACTTAGGATTTCACCAATTTTCATACTCATGTGATTCAAAAATCAATTCTACACAATTATAGCTCCTATGATAAAGATTATTGACTCTTATTCTTTGCCAAAGTAGATTCCGAAAGTAGTGACTGTAAATCTAAAGCATGGGACATCAAAACACTTAATCCAAGCATGACCCATCAATTGAAATCACAACCATTCAAGAGAAATCATAAATCAATTCAATTTTAGTGCAAAAAGTCATATAAAGAATTAATAAAATTACCAAAATGATGAAAAAGGGCTTCCTACGTCGTCCCAATGTGGGGTTTAGCTCATGATATTGAACAAATTCTCAAAAGATAGATACATGGCTCAAAGAGTGTTTAAAGATGAAACTACAAGAAAAATCACTAAAACAGATCAACTGCAACATTTATATGCGCTGCAGATCGACTGTTACTAACGATACATAAGATATAAGACTGCTGAGAGCGATACTGTGTGTGTAGTGAATAAACCACACTTATCTGCGACTGTCTCAGGTCATCTAATGTTCTTCAGCTTCGTCTTCTTCCTCCTGCTACTGCAACTTTCTCTGCAGCGTGATTTCTTCATACCAAAGCTTCCCCTAAACTACGTATAGACCCCCAACTACTCGATTCCCTTCCTTGACTTCCCAACATCCCTTATTAGGGCTGCACATAACCGACTCGACCCGCCGACCCGACCCACACCCGTCGAAAAATACCCGTACCCGAACCGACCCACCTAGGTATGGGTCGACTATGGGTGAGGCACGTGAAAACCCACCGTATGTTGGGTCGGTTGCGGGTAGGAACTTCCTTCACCCGACCCGACCCACCAACCCGCCCAATATTCCCTAGCATGCTACCCCTTAGATTTTCTATCCTAGAATGAATCTCAGCCATTGGATTGAAAAAATAAAATACCTAACCCTAACTAAGCATCGCACTCGCAGCCCACACCTATCACTTCGGCCTCTTCTTCTCTCCTTCTCAGAGACAGAGTCACAGAGACTCTTCTTCCTTCGTCAATTCGTTGTTCTTGAATCTTGATTAGTGAACTGAAGGTATGAATCAACTTAAAACTTGTTCCCAACTAGTTGAACTCTATGTATTGTTGATTGTTCTTGACTTTCTAAATAAATCTAGGGATTCATTTGAAATTGATTTCAATTTCCCGCAAGATATAAAATATGACGGGTAACCCACCACCCGACCCGACCCAACCCGCCTTATTGTGGGTTGGGTGAAAAGCGACCCATTGTTATGGTGGGTCGGTTGCGGGTGAAAAGTTCAATTACCCACCATCAGCGGGTCGGGTGGTGGGTGAGGCCAAACCCGACCCAATCCGACCCATGTGCAGCCCTATCCCTTATATACACGACAGGACCAATCAAATCTCGAGAAAATCCAAATTTTCTTCAAACTAAAGTCACGGGATTTATATCCTCTTCTGTTTCTTCTCTATGCGGCTTCTCTGTTTTATCCAACCTCCTTCCCAAGATAGAATACCACCTGGATATAGAAAATATCTTCCCTTTCATCTGCGAAATCTTCCAAAAATAACAGAGAATGATAACCCGAGAATACTCTTCCATGTTTCCTTCCGAGTGACGTTTCATCCCTTCTTTATCGAATCCGATACGATTACCTGCCATGTTTAAGCCTAACAGGGTACTTCGAATCAATATGTATCAAAAACTCCGATGAAATCTCGTTGCAATTCTTCCCAGAAAATCTCGCCATATCCGATAAACTTTCTTACTCTGTTTTGTTAAGATTAGACGAAACCTTCCACTTTTTACGTGAACTTATATCTTACCAACCTTGAATCCACCTAACAGGCCCAAAATGCTCCAAGTCCGTGTCAAAATCCATCAAAATCTCGTCCAACTTCGTTCTACGGAATCATGCAGACGGAATGCAAATTTTCCCGCCAATTCTGTCTCTTCAAAAGCAAGGGATGGAGTGCCCCTAACCAGTACAGGGGTGCGAATAGCTGTGAAGTGTAAATAGCAATTAGGGTACCCCTTATCAGTGGAGTACCCCTTAGTAATTGAGATGCCCCTTATCCAAACTGATAATCCGAATAGTAAGTATCATCAAGGTGCCTTTATCAACTTTTCGAGCCGATTTCTCCAAACATGTTTATTTTTCGAAAAACACCTACAAAGACATAAAATAACAAAATAATCGCAAAATCGAGTACTAACATTACAAAGAATTGAGACTAATATAGACACATAAATGCGCCTATCAGTTACACACAAATGAAATGCACGTTTATTTAGGTTTGTGTAACCGTACCCAAACATGTACACTTAGTTGGTTCAACAGTAGTTAACCAAATGGTTAGCCATATGAGCACTTTCATATAAACCATATTCTTCTTTACCATAACTAGTTCAAATGACTCAAATGAACTAGAGAGAGTTGTTCAATTGCTTAGATCATATAGAAGTATACAAGACACAATCGAAGCAAAAACGATTTGATTCACTCGAATCGATTCATGAACTTTACAACCACGGTTTGCAAACTTGCATTCCTAGTTTATATAAGTTTAAGTTCACGAATAATCGTTTTTAGAAAATAACCAACTTAAGTACGCAGACTGGTACGCGGACTTAAGTACCCGTTTCACAAACTCCAACAGAAATTCACGGGATGTGAACTTCCAACAGTACGCGGACTTTTTACGCGGACTCTAGTACCGGTTTCCTGAGCGGAAAAGTGCGCATACTTTTGTTCAAGGAATAAAGACTTACACATGTATGAGTTACCACACAATGCTTATATCCAACCATGGTTATATAATCTAAACTCCCATTTCAATCATTGAAACATTCTTAGAGGACGTTATATAGTTGTTGTTTACACACTATTTTTCGTCAAAGCAATTTTCAAATAATTGAAACTTAATATGACTTTCGTCACTAGTAAAGATGAACTTGGAAAAATCGAAAGCTTAACAACACATATTTCGAGAAATAGATAAGCGAGATAAACTCTGCTCCAAATAGCAAATGTGTATAATCAAAGTCTATATAGCAAAACGACTTTTGTCTCAAGATAGGAGATAAAGTAGATAGATTTTTGAGTGATAGATAACTTCAAGTCTCCACATACCTTTCAGTCGATGAAGTTCCACCAGTTCCTTGAGTAGTTATTCGTCTTTGTATGATGATAGCCATGGAGTCTTGAGCTCAACTACACTTTCTATCCTAGTCCGAGACTTAGCTATAAGTAGACTAGAAATCAAGACTTATAGTTTTGATCACCAACATTGACAAACATGGTTGAGATAGCAACGCATGCGAGTTCGACCAAGCAGTGCTCTAACACCTATTTTTAGGAAGAATGCGATTATGAGGTTTAACTGGTGACCTAGGTTTATCTCTGGAAAACCATTTACTTCTCTTTAATAAGAGATCTCTAAACTGTTTTGTGATCATCGAGGCTGATTTGTCAAGATCTTCATCTGATGAATCGGTCTCAGAAAGATCATCCTTAGAGACGTAAACACGTTTACCTTTGTCAAGTAATTTAGTGTTTCTTTGTGCTTTGAAGGCAACATCCTTTCCGGTTTTGGATGTATGCTCATGATCAAAGATCTTTAGCTTTCCAACCAATGTATTTCTGGAAAGCGTATCAAGGTTATTTCCTTCAACGATGGCATGATTCTTAGAATCGTATCTAGATGGCAGCGATCTAAGAGTTTTCATCACAATGTCCTTTTCAGGAATAGTCTTACCCAATGCAAAAGATGCATTAACAATTTCAGACACTTTGTGATTAAACTCATCAAATGAATCTTCATCTGCCATACGAAGGTTTTCCCTATCGGAATTAAGGATTTGAAGCCTAGCTTCAATCTCACTGGTATTACATTAAAATATGGTTTTTAAGATATCCCAAGCATCTTTATACCTAGTGCATGTTGTCACATGGTGCTGAAGATATGGGGTCATGGCATGAATGATGGCATTCAACCCGTCAGAGTTTTGCTTTGCAACAGGTATCTCGGCAGCATCATACGCACCAATATTCTTTGGAAAGGTTGCATTACCAATTGCAATAACGGGAGCATCATAGCCATTAAAAACATATACCCATGATTGAAAATCACGCGATTGAACAAAAGCTCGCATATGAATTTTCCACCATAAGTAATTAGAGCCATCGAAGACTGGTGGTACGTTTATAGAGATAACACCTTTGTCTATATCAGATCGCTACAAACACAGACTTATGAGGTCTTTAATGTGTTTTCCTACTCTGATACCAATTGAAAATGCGGGGGTCTAACAACCACACCCAACAATTCGTTTGGAAATCTGAGAGGACTTACTCCAATACACTTTCTAGAGAATCAACTAGACAGTCAGACTCAATATAGAATAAAGTATATCAAAGAGTGTAATATCTCAATCTCTCGATTTAATTCTTACTCAAGCAAATAGAAATCTGCGAGTCTAATTAAATACAAGAGAGATAACTTGGATGGTACCAAAGACCAATATCCAAGTCTCAATCAATATAAAATCAACAACCAAATGTTGGATATTCTAATTGATTGATCTAACGCATAACCTGTGATATTTCAATTATATAACAAAATACAATGCGGAAAATAAATAACACAAACACCAGAATTTTGTTAACGAGGAAACCGCAAATAACGGAAAAACCCTAGGACCTAGTCTAGTTTGAACACCACACTGTATTAAGCCGCTACAGACACTAGCCTACTACCAATTAACTTCGGACTGGAATGTAGTTGAACCCTAATCAATCTAACACTGATTCAAGGTACAGTTGCGCTCTTTACGTTTCTGATCCCACCATGATACTACACACTTGATTCCCTTAGCTGATCTCACCCACAACCGAGAGTTGCTACGATCCAAAGTTGAAGACTTGGTAAACAAATCTGTCTCACACAGAAAAGTCTATAGGATTAAAAAAATTTATCTCCCACAGAAATACCCAAGAGTTTTTGTTTCTTTTTTTTGATAAATTAAGGTGAACAAGAACCAATTGATAAACCGTACTTATATTCCTGAAGAACAGCCTAGTATTATCAATCACCTCACAATAATCTAAATCGTATGATGGCGAAACTAGATATTATGGAATCATAAACGATGAGACGAAAGATGTTTATGATTACTTTTCTATCTTTCCTATCGGAGAAATAAATCTCAAGCCAATTTTGCAATTGTACTCGTAGGATAGAAACAGCAAGATCATATCACACAACTACAAGAGAAGTAGTATCGGTCTGGCTTCACAATCCCAATGAAGTCTTCAAGTCGTTAGCCTACAGGGTAGCGAGAAGAAACCTAAGTTTAAAGGAGAATCGACTCTAGTAATACAACTAGTATCACACAGGAGGTGTGGGGATTAGGTTTCCCAGATGTTAGAGTTCTCCTTTATATAGTTTTCAAATCAGGGTTTGCAATCCAAGTTACCTTGTTAACAAAGCATTCAATATTCAACGTTAGATGAAAAACCTGATTCAACCAAGCTAATATCTTTCAACCTTTAGATCGGACTTAGATTGTTACACACAAATGAAATGTAACCTCATTTAGGTTCATGTAACCCTACCCAAATGTGTACACTCATGTTGGCTCAAATAGTTAACTGATCGCTGTCGTATGCATCAAAAATAAATTACTTTCTCACTATCAAAAAAATATAATATATGAAGGGCAAGAAAGGATCGTCCCCACAGAGATGACTAAGGTTGTCAATTTGTTTCGGTTTCCTATAAGTAACAAGGGGGGGATTTTCTGATTTTTATAAACTAAACTAAAATAAAAACAAAACAATAAAAAGTAAACACGCAAATCTATAAGGTGAAAATATTGGATAAAGGTTTCATCTTCAATTGTAAACAAGTTTTTGAATATATGAATAGAATTCGTATTTAATATCGCTATCATCAAAAGCCCTAGAATACCTTATTGCAAGAATACTTCGTAAATTTCCTAAGTCATCAACACACACATTAGTGCTGCGTATGTGAATTCTACCTAAAAAATAACCTAACGCCTTGCGCTAATTAAGTTCAATTCCCAAGAGCATTAAGTTTCAGAAATAGGCTAATCAATGCAATTGTCATACATTGCGCATGACAATTCGGACAAAGGTCAAACTCTACATATGATTACAAGAGTGTATCATTACAAACCGTAATCATATCATGCTACTCGTATTCAAGGTTATCGCTCGATGATAAACCCTAAAATATCTATAGATATGGATTAAGTCCAATCAATTCTATACTTAACTAAACAAACATTCAATCATATTGCATAAATCATGCAATTATTATAAACGTAGAAAGTGGACGATAATTTTGAGAGGAAACTAATTCATAAATCAAATAACATGCTTGCAAAATCCGACTACATCTTTAACCAATAATAAAATATCTAACTTATGTTCATGGATTTCATAAAAAGAATAAAGAGAAGAGTTTCTATGTCTAAACCCTAGAAACGAAAATAGAGAAACAGATAATAAAAGGTCCCCAGAGAAGGGTTTCCTTTTATAGCACCGAACTAAGCCTTCCAAATCTCCGTTGTGTTGTCACGTCCAAATCTGCCTAGCCCATGCTCACGCCTACAACCCAGGCCTCAAACTAAGCCCAACAACTTGTTAAAGTTGTCAGTCTTGTGGAACTGACAATCCATTCAGCCTTTCTACCTTCACCAGGAAATGACATAATTCACTCTCCTTCCCTGCATATCTACCATACAAGTATTCAACCATTCATAAAATCGCAGAACTTGTTTTCTTCATTGTTTTCACGGCAACAGCTTTATCACCAACAGAACCAAGCTACTGACATACAACCACCAGCCACAACTTCATTCAATCCTGCAAATGCCATATATTCTCTTCCTTGAAACTGTAGCTGCAACCTCCACCAATACCTTGTTCAAACCCCATCTAATCCTGTAGCAATTCATCACTACCAACTGCAACTGCATCTTCTTTCCCTTTTCTTGTTTCTCAAAGTTATCCACCAACTCTGCATTTCAGTTCATGTCACACTGCAATGTATCATACACATCACCAAAGCGCAATTCAGCTTCGTATCCACCAGACTTCAAGCCTCGAGCAGTCACTGTTCAATTAATCTTCTCAGCTTCATTACTAGATGCACATTTTTCCTAACATCCAGCTACTTCAGGTACAACCATTCATTCCTGCAGCTTACCTATTTCAGTCTCAACCCACATCTGCACCTGCAATGAACTCTACAGCTTCACCACCAACAACATCTGCATTTGCAACCATTGCAGCATCACCTGTAACTCTAGCTGCACCACTGCCTTGGCTTACACGATTGCAACTCCAGTGTTTTGACCTCAGCTCGCAGCTCCATTGCTCTAATTCAGTCCCTCTGAGCATTGCCTTCATGCCATACTTCCGCCACACTCCCTGCAAACTCAGACCTGCTCATACTCCCATTCAAACTGTGCTTCCCTCTTTAGTTCAGCTCATTGAAGCATCATCAGTGCACCTGCAGGTCCCATTTTCACATCCATACAGTACCAAACTCCTTCAGCCTAGCACATTCACTTCTAGCAGACTCACCAGTTCAAACCTATTGCAATTCTCAATGGCATCAACTATAGCCGCATCTCGTTGTCAACTGCACTACCATTACCTCCTGCAAACATTAACTCCACCTTCTCAGATTCATACCTTGCTCAATTCCAGCCACTGCGAACTGTTATCAACACCACTTACATCTTATCAAGCACCAGTTCTAACCCATTCTACTTTCAGCTCACAACTCCCATCACTAGCAGCTACAGATTCAAACCAACTCTTCATCTTGAGCTGGACTTGCCGGCAATATCAAATTCCGACCAAAACCCTACTGCATAAGAATCCTAATCTCACCATCTTCTTACTGGCAACAACAACAATCAAGCACGGACAAATCTTGTCTTCGAATTCCTCTTCTTCTTTAACCAGAACCCATCTCCACTTAACAATTCGAAATCCCCTTTCTGCAACTCCATTCACCAGCAGAATCATTTCCTTCTGAATCATCAATTACCCCATCAAATTGCCACCAAGATCGAAATCATCTCAAACCCTAACTTAATTTCATGGGTTTCATCATCTTCTGGAGTTAACTACATCATCTTCATCTTCTCGATTCAAACCCATCTCCTGATTCTTTGAAACCCTAACTGAATCTCCACCATTTTCAAAAGCTTCATAAATCGATTCCTACAGAACCATAATCTTCTTTATCTTCATTTCAATCACAACAACATCCTGTTCATCGGTCTTTTCTAATTCCCAGGAAAACTGCGCCTCCATTTCTCGAATTCAGGTAGTGTAAGAGAAGCACAACTTAATGATGAGAGAGACATTTTCACTGACTTCCAGGGTAGTTGTAGGAAATGAATGTGGATATAGACACCCAATGAGAGTAGATAAGGGGTACCCAGATGATTCTAGGCACCCAAAGAATTGATATGAGCTGCCATATGATGACGACTCCTTTTCCTCCATTATGCTTCCGATAGCGCTTGTCTGTGCAACGGTGATTCTTCCCTCCTTGCTCCAAATGAACGCTCTTTTCTTCTCTTGAATTCTTCCACCAACAAAAATCGTATTTTACTTCTAAAATCCACTTTTTCTCTTTAATTTCTTTTCATCACTAAAGTTGTCATGCTTTTCAGACAATGAATTCGCATCACTAAAGCGGACATGCTTTTCAGATAGAGATGAAGAAATAAAAGCAAAGACTGTGAAATAATTCGCCTCCCACAACAGTTGCATATGAAATGCCACTTTTTCCCTGTTTCATCTTCTTTTGTTCCAAATGACTCCAAAGTACCTAAACACTCAAAAACAAACATAAGATACATAATTTACAAGAAACTTAGCAAAGAAAGCATAAAAAATAGATAAATATTAAGGTGTTTTAGACATCTATCATTAACTGAGGTTATCCATAAGTTTACTCTCATATTAACCTTATTTATGTTATCCATAACTAGTTCAAATGACTCAAATGAAACTAGCTAAAGGGTTGTTCAATTGCATAGAAGAACATATCGAAATCGGTTTGATTTACTTGAATCAATCATGAACATTATAGCCACGGTTTGCATTCCTAAATATTTAAATGTTTAAGTTCATGAACAACCCGATTTGACAAAATAACCAGCTTAAGTATGCGTACGGGTACTTAAGCAACCGAATTTGAGTTCGTTAAGTTTAAAAAACTCAGCAAAAATTCTCGGTTCGAAAACGTCCGCCAGTATGCGTACGGGTACGCATACTTAAGGTGACTAGTTTATGAGTTTGTAATTCCCAAAATGAGCAGATATTTTCGGTTCGAAAACTTCCTCTAGTATGCGTATGGGTACGCATACTTAAGGTGACTAGTTTAGGAGTTTGCAATTCCTAAACACATCAGATATTTTCGGTTCGAAAACTTCTACCAGTATGCGTACGGGTACGCATACTTATGTCGTCTCCTTCACCAATTTTGTATACACACATATGCATACACTTGGTTCTCGGTTTATGAATTTATACACTAATGTGCCAACACACTATATATTCTTATATCCAATGATGGTTATATCATCAACTCTTAATTTCAATCATTGAAACTTTCTTAGAGGACGTTATATAGTTGTTGTTCACAAACTATTTTTCGTCAAAACGATTTTCAAGTTATTGAAATTATCACAATGAAAAATTCCAAGGCAACACAATATGATTGTATCACACAAACCATGTTAGATGTAACTCAACAATTTTCATATGATCTTATTCGGACTTTCGTCACGAATGTAAGATGAACATGGCTAAAGCGAAAGATTGTCAACACATATTTCGAGAAATATATAAGCGAGATAAACTCAGCTCGAAATATCAAATATGTATAATAGAAAACTATATTGTAACACAACTTATGTTTCAATATAGGAGATAGGTAGAAATAGACTTTCCAAGTGATAGATGAGTTTAAGTCTCCACATACCTTTTGCTGATGATGTTCCACAAGCTCACCTTAATAGTTCTTCGTCTTCAAATGATGAACGCTGGGAGATCCAAGCTCAACTAAACTATTTATGTCCTAGTCCGAGACATATATAAATAGGTTAGAAATCAAGACATAAATTTTTGATCACTAACATTGACAAACATGCTTGAGATAGCAACGCATGCGAATTCGACCGAGCAATGCTCTAACATCCCTCATATAAAATTTGGGCCATGTTGGGGTTTTGAAAGTTTTGATGTGGACACTGGTATAACAATTTATTAAACCTTTCTACATAAGCATGAAGGGCTCACTTAATTTTTGCTTAAAGGTTTGGATAGACTGCCGAACAACAGCATTCGTATGGTGTGGGTAGAATTTCTTAACAAAAACCTCTACTAGACCATCCCGGGTGGTGATTGTTTTGGAGGGAATGAAATGAAATGATACCACTCTTTGGATTTCTCATCAACAGAGAAGGGAAACAAACACAACCTAAGTACATCTTTAGAGATATTCGGATAATTCGTTATGTCACAAATCATCTCAAAGTTTCTTATGTGGGTATACGGGTTCGAACTCTCTAACCCCCTAAAATTACGAAGCATGCCAATTGTCCCAGGTTTAATATCAAATTGGATATTAGAGGCTGGTAAAACTACTCCTGGGTTACGTATTGTTAGAGCACTTCTCGGTCAAAATCGCAAGCGTTGGTATCTCAAGGTTCTTATCAAGTTTAGTTGCCAAAACTATAAGTCTTAATTTCTAGTCTACTTATAGCTAAGTCTCGGATTGGGATAGAAAGTGTAGTTGAGCATTAGACTTCATGGCGTTCATCGATTAAAGACGAAGAACTACTAAGGGGAGCTTGTGGAACTTCATCAACAAAAGGTATGTGGAGACTTGAACTCATCTATCACTCAAAAATATATCTACTCTATCTCCTATTTGTGACAAAAGTCGTATAGCTATATAGACTTCAATTATACACATTTGATATTTCGAGCTGGGTTTAACTCGCTTACATATTTCTCGAAATATACGTTGGTAAGATTTCGTGTTAACCAAGTTCATCTTATATTCTTGACGAAAGTCAAAAGATGATCATGTGAAAATCGCATGGTAACATCTTACATGATTTGTGTGAGACCGTCATATGATGTAGACTCAGAATGTTTCGTATTGATCATTCAATCACTTGAAAATTGCTTTGAAGATAATAGTTTCTGTGAGACAGCTATTCCCGTCTTCCAAGAATGTTTCAATGGTTGAAATGAGAGTTTAGAATAATTGGATTTAAGCATAGTATGCGTACTTGCATATCTGTAATCCATGTCCGGGAAACATGGTATGCATACCCTATGCGTACTGGTTGGTTTGTGAAGTCTGGAAACATGGTATGCGTACCGGTACGCGTATTGGCGTAAGGTTAGGTCCGGAATTTTCTGCTGAGTTTGGATGGTATGCGTAACAGTTCGCATACTGGTGAAACCCAAACTTAGTCCGGCTACTTAGATACGCGTACCCTTATGCATACGTAAGTGGATGATGTTCTAAAATCGGTTTTTTTATGAACTAATACATTATATAATAAGGAATGCAGTCTTTTTCAAACCGTGGCTATAATGTTCATGACTTGATCCGAGTGAATCAAAATCGATTTTGCTTCAATTGTGTCTTGTATACTTCTATAAGAATATAAACAATTGGATAACTCTAGAACTAGTTTCGCTTGAGTCATTTGAATTATTTATGGTTAAGATGAATGAGGTTGATACGAAAGTGTTCATATGGCTAACTTAGGTTAACTATTGTTTAGCCAACAAGGTGTACACGTTTACGTGCGGTTACTCATATATAAATGAAGCTAATATCTTACGGTTGAAATATATTAGCTTGAGTGTAATCAGGTTTTCATTTAACGGTGAATATTGAATGCTTTGTTACCAAGGTAACACTGATTGCAACCCCTGGTTTGAAGACTATATAAAGGAGAACTCTAGCAACTGGGAAACCTAATCCCCACACCCCCTGTATGACGCTAGTTGTGACTAGACTCGATTCTCCTTTAACCTTAGGTTTTTAACGAAACCCTTTAGGTTAACGACTTAAAGACTTCATTGGGATTGTGAATCCTGACCCAACTATTTTTTTTTGTAGTTGCGTGATCTGATCTTGCATTTTCTATCATATTAAGTACTATCTTCTCTAAGATTGGCTCGATATTTAATCTCCGATATGCAAGACAAAAAATAATCACAAACATCTTTGTCTCATCGTTTGTGATTCGACAATATATTGTTTCGCTACCATACGATTAAGATTATTGTGAGGTGGTTGATATTTCTAGGTTGTTCTTCGGGAATATAAGTATGGTGTATTTGGTTCATGTTCATCTTGATTCATCAAAAGACGGAACAAAACTCATAGGTTTATCTGTGGGAGACAGATTTATCTTTACAATAGACTTTCCTGTGTGAGACAGATTTGTTTATCAAGTCTTCGACTTTGGGTCGTAGCAACTCTTAGTTGTGGGTGAGATCAGCTAAGGGAATCAAGTACGTAGAGTCCTGCTGGGATTCAGATACGTAAGGAGAGCAAATGTACCTTGATCAGTGTGAGATTGGTTAGCGCTCAACTACATTCCAGTCCGAAGTTAACTTGGAGTAGGCTAGTGTCTGTAACGACTTAATACAGTGTGGTGTTCAAATATGGACTAGGTCCCGGGGTTTTTCTGCATTTTCAGTTTCCTCGTTAACAAAATGTCTGGTGTCTGTGTCATTTCTTTTCCGCATTATATTTTGTTATATAATAGAAATATCACAGGTTGTGCATAATTTCAATCAATTGAGAATCCAACCTTTGGTTCTTGTTTATATTGATTGACACTTGAACATTGGTCTTTGGTATCGTTCAAGTTGTTTCACATAATAATCAGGCTCGCGGATTTTTATCTGTTTGATTTGCTTATTACATTGTGAAACAGAGATACAAACTCTTGGATATATTTACATTGATTGAGCCTGACTGTCTAGTTGATTCTCTTGGAATTATATTTGAGTTCGTCCATACATATTGCTAAGAGAAATATTGGGTGTGGTTGTTAGACCCCCTCTTTTTCAATTGGTATCAGAGCAGACAAACACATTTAAGACCTCATAAGTCTGTGTTTATAGCGATTTGACTATATGGACAGAGGTGATATCTCGATAAACGTACCACCAGTCTTCGATGGCTCAAATTACTCATGGTGGAAAATTGATATGCGTGCCTTTCTTCAAGCGCGTGATTTTCAAACATGGGTTTATGTTGTTAATGGATATGATCCTCCAATGGTTACAGTAGACCGTGTATCTATTGCTAAGGATATTGGTAGATATGAACCTAACGAGATTCTCGCTGCAAAGCAAAATTCTGACAGTTTAAATGCTATCATACATGCCATTAACCCAGATATTCAGCACCATGTGACTATGTGCGCTCGGTCTAAAGATCCATGGGATATCTTAGAAACTGTATTCGAAGGAAATTCCTCTGAGAAAGAAGCTAGTCTTCAAAAACTATGTTCTGATTGGGAAAACCTTTGTATGGATGATAAGGATTTATTTGATGAATTTAATCACAAAGTGTCTGAAATTGTTAATGCATCTTTTGCGTTGGGTATAACTATTCCTGAAAAGGACATTGTGATGAAAATTTTCATATCGTTGCCAGCCAAATAAGATTCTAAGAAGCTTGTCATCGTAAAAGTAAATAACCTTAACACACTTTCCAGAAACACCTTAGTTGAGAAGTTAAAGATCTTTGATCATGATCATACATCCAAATCTAGAAAGGATATTGCTTTCAAAGCACAAAAGAACACTAAATTACTTGATAAAAGTAAGAGTGTTGGCATGTCTGAAGATGATCCTTATGAGACTGATTCTTCAGATGAAGATCTTGACCAGTCAGTCTCTTTGATCACAAGACAGTTTAGAGATCTTCATTTGAAGAGAAGTAAATGGTTTTCCAAAGACAAACCTAAGCCATCAGTTAAACCTCATAATTGTGTTCCTCCTAAAAACTGGGATACTGATGGTACTGATGACGAGGATATGCCACAGTGCTTCAAGTGTAAAGGCTTTGGTCATTTTGTAAATGAGTGTCCAAATCGTAAAAAATACACTGGAAACAACGGTCTTGCTGCAACTCTTGATGAAATTTCTGATCACTATGTGTTTATGGGTGAAATTTTTTTATGCTGGTTTTGGTAAATTTGGGTGTGTGGATGAGAAACGAGTCTACACCTAAAACAAATGCACTTCATGGGAGTACTTTAGATTCGAGAGATCAATCTGTACAATCCTAGCCTAAACGAAGAAACGGTCGTTCCAGTCTTGCTTCGGTCACAATTTGAATGAGAAGGGTTAGTCTTAGGGAGGGAAGCGAAGAAGGTGGTGAGACCAGAATGGTTAATTCTGAAGGTGTGGCTATTTTATGACTTGTATCAGAATTTGGAACTGGCTTGCGGAATGAAAGCTACTAGTTCTTTGGTATTTTCTGGATATTGTGTTGTTGTTTGGTGGAAATAGGTGAAACCTATTTATACAAATCATAACTGAGCGCACCCTGGTCTTGTAGGAAGTGGGAGTGATCGAGTGATGGAAGAGTGGAGTAATGTGTAACCGCCAGAAACCACACTTCCACGATGAAGGAAACAGATTCACTAGTGAAAAAGGGGGTTTTAATGACCCACACCCCCGACCCTCAATAGCGGTCAACGGATTGTGGGCCGGTCAAGACGGTCCTTCATTTAATAAAAATGCGGAGCACAACCCAGAGTGTTAAAAACGGTCGTTGTATAAAAACTTTAATTACGCTTATATCCCCGAGTCATCAACCCACACCGCGACTGTGTTACCTAGTTGAATCAGTGCTACTATTCTTAGGTGGGACCTTCCTTTTCTCACCAGCGTTATCGATGTTATCTCCTCCGCATCCTATTTATCTCTCGTCACCTCCTCCACATCCTTTCTATCTCTCCATTAGTTCACTCATAGAGGAAAGAAAAGTCATTCGTAGAGAAAAAACCAGACAACCCAAAATTTCTCCTCCTCTCTCAGAACTCCACCATAGAAACCTAATTAAAACCTTATATCAGAAAACTTCACTAAGATTAACCTTTTACATCTCTCAATTGTACAACAGTTAGGTTTAATTTTCAAAATCATCATGTATAGGTACAGTTAGGGTTTTTGATTGAAGTTTTCTTTTCCTTATTTTTTTCTTTTAATGGTCGATTTTCTTCATGGGGGTATAACAATAATTGTTTTATTGGTTGATTTCAGGTAAATCTCAACAGCTCTAGTTGTAGTTCTTCATCAGATACAGTTAGGTTTTGGATTTAAGTTTTCTTTTTCTTTTCTTTTTCTTTTACTGGTCGATTTGGTCACGGGGGTTTAACAATTGTTGTTTTGTTGGTTGATTTCTGGTGGATTTCAACAACTTAAGTTGCAGTTCATATTTTCATCATGTACATGTACAGTTTGGATTTTATTCGATTTGGTTTCTTTTACTATTAAAATTTTTAGAGGAAAGTGATTCTCTTATTTTGTCACCCAAAATTTCATGTTTTTTTTAAAACAATTGATTTCTAGGTTTTCGACTTAAAGATTGGGAATAAGTTTTTATATTTGAGAGTATAATATTGTAGATAAACAATTCGATTGATGATGATAGTGGTGAGATGGGAAATCCTGATGATTGTTCGAATCCAGAATCCAGTGTATCTGATGATAATAATGGTGAAAAAGGAAATCCTAATGACAAAGAAGATGAAGAAGAGGAGAACAAGGATGATCCGATCAGTAAGAAATGAAAAAGGTACTATTGAGTTTTTTATTATTAAATATTTATTTTGGTGAAAAACAGTGTAATTAAATTATTCTTAAAAAGTTGATTAAGACGTTATAAATTAAAAGAGCTTGAATTTTGATTTTTGGTTTTTTAATTGTTGTGGTGAGGGGAATGTTGATTTTGGTGATGGTGGTGTTATATATGTACAGACAGATTAGGAACATAGATACTTCTTTGAGATCAAGGGAGAGGAAAAAGATGTATGTGAAAGAATTAGAGGTGAAAATTAAATATCTCGAAAAAGAATGTAGAAGATTGCAGCATTTACTTCATTGCTGTTACGCGGAGAATCCTAAGATCCACCTACAAATCGGTGCTTCGATGGCTGCCAAGCAGGAGACTGCCGTACTTTTCTTGGGTATGCTACCAAACTTTCCTGTATCTTGTTCATTCAATTATTTGCTGCTTTGCTTAAGGGTGCACAGGAACCGAGCCGGACCGCACCGGAACCGGTGGAACCGTGCCTGATTTTGGACCGAACCGAGGAACGGGGTACAGGTACCGGTCCAAAAAATAGGAACCGGGGTCTGGGAGTACAGGTACACGGTCCACTACAAGTACCGTGCCGTACCGGACCGGAAGTACCCAATATTAAGAGCCGTTAGATTTAGGGGATCATAGATTAGTAATAGTCGTTAGATTAGAGGGGGTATATAAGCCAACATAACAGAGCTAAGGTTTCTCTTATCAGTTTCCTTTCTTTTTTTTTTTGTCCGTCTCCTCTCTCTGAGAAGGAGAAGAAGTGAAGAACCCCATTACTAAATCCATCTTCTTTGTTTCAAATATTCAATCATCTCTTAATTTCTCACTCTTAGAAATCAGGTTCGTCATTTCTTTTGATTAGTTTCATCTTTTTTGTTTAATTTGTTTTTAATTTTTTTATGCCTGTGATTGACGAATTTTTTTCTGTTGTATCATTGTATTAAGATTCAAGACTTCAACTCCACGATATTCATTACACCACCTCTCGATTTTGATTTTTGACTACTGGATTCATTAAATCTCGATTTGGTAAGATGCAATCTAGATTTGTAGATTCCAGATCTAATGAAATTAAAAAAAAATTAGTTGATGTTATTTTTGTCTATCCTGAAAGTTTCTATTGATCTGATGACATGAATGAATTACCAGTGTTATCATTTTGAAACCCTAAAGCCCTATTTTGCCTTTATTATGAATCATTTCTTCTCACTGGATAATTCAATCTCCTTTCAGAAAATTTCTTAATTGAATTTGTGTTTTCTGAAATGCTAGTATCATTTTGATTACATATGTATCTGATGTTATAGACTGAATTTGTTGCTGGATTTAATAGGCTGTTCTTCTTAGCAATACCGATGTGCATGTGCTGCTCCTTCACTGAAAAAAATTGTTGAGATCCGGTCTTACAAGGTAAGGATCTCTTCTTTATGCCAATTGTTTTGCTGATTTGGTTCAAGTTAAAAATCTTGGTAACATCTAGTTTCAACAGACAATGGGTACCAATTAGATTTTGGATTTATGGATTCAGCTTGGTGTCTTGAATGCATGTTGTTTGTGTTCTTTAGATTTTTTTCCAGCAATGATTCATGTTTGAATTGTGTATATATTGTTTGTCAGTGACCAATCATTCATGGATGCATCAAGTCCATCTAGGGATCGGAACATAATATGGCGTCATTTCACTAGGAGAAATGTTTTAGAAGCCACTTGCAATTACCGTGGAAGGATATATAGGGCTCACAACTGCATAAATGGAACAACAGCATTGTGGAAGCACTTTAAGAGATGCCCCCACAGAGATCGCATAATTAATGCTTAGCACTAGGCTTAGAGCCTTAGACTTAGTTCTATCCATGGACAAGCCAAAGCAGTGTAAGTAAACCAGGGGCATGGCCAAATCGTATGAAAGAGTTGATGTCAAGGAGTAAGAGGTTCAAGAGTAGCCCAAATGATGACATGGGAAAAATAGAGTTGGATAGATATTTCATTGACAAGTATGAAGAAGGAGAAGATGATGATGAGGAGTTTGACTTATTGGGTTGGTGGAAGACCAACAATACAAAGTATAAGATACTTGGACATATGGCTAAGGACATATTAGCCATTCATGTGTCTTCTGTTGCCTCTGAGTCTGCTTTTAGCACAGGAAAGCGAGTCTTAAGTCCTTGTAGAAGCTTTTTATCTACAAGGACAGTTGAGGCATTGCTTTGCACACAAAGCTGGCTAAGGAAGCCAATACAACTTGATCTTCTATCTGATTACATACCAGATGATGATGTTGAACTTGAAGAAGGTAACATACAATTGTACAAACATATACATTGCTGATATACATATTACATTATTACTTGTGTTTGGCAGTAATAGATATAGACTAATAGTTACTAACTGCGATTATTTGTTTTTGCAGCGTTACTTGGTCCTATCAACACTGATGCCACCACAAGTGCTGCTGACATGGATTAGAAGATCAAGATTCAAGACTACTGCAGCACTAGATGCACTGCTAGTTGTTCTTTTTTCAGATTTTCTCATTTTCAAGACTTAGTATGTGTGTCTGTGGCTACTGCCTACTGCTACTTGTTCTTTTTTCGGATTTTCAAGACTTTAGTGTGTGTGTTTGTGAGTTTGTGTGCTACTGCCTACTGCTACTTCTTTTTTTCAGATTTTCAAGACTTTGTTTGTTTGATTTGCTAGTAATATTGCTACTTATTAGTTGGTGCTTTGTTTTTTGATTGAGATATTACTTAATATATTGAAAAACATGTAAAAAGCAGATACTTATGTTGTGAGAGAAAAAGACATATTTATGTCTGGAAAAGTACCGACTGGTACCGGAACCGTACCTGGTACCGGACGTGTACCCAATGGTACCGGAACCGAGGTACAAGGTACAGGTACCGGTCCAAAATTTTGGAACCGAGGCTAGGGAGGTACATATACTCGGTCTCTTCAAGAACCGAGCCGAACCGTACCGTGTGCACCCTTAGCTTTGCTAAATAAGAAAGGAAGCCTACACTAGAGAAATCACAATTGGTTGGAAAAATTATTGTGGTATTCATATGCTATAAAGTAGGATTAGGTTTGCTACTATTCGTGTTTACTCATGTTATGAGACTTCAAAACTATTGTTGTGGTCTTATAGCTTTTTACACCAGTTGCTTGCTCTGGGTTGATGTACCTGGATAAGTTTGATAATCATGAAGTCTTAAAGCCTATTAATGTTCACTGTAGATGGTACTCTCTTCACCATGATCTAACTGGTGACTATCAGTTCAAGGCTTAGAATTTAGAGGATTTAGTGGTGCATACTTTAGTACCTTGAGATTTGAAAATGAGTTTAGGTGCAGACTTTAGTACCTTGAGATTTGAAAATGAGTTTAATTTGTTTATTTTAAGGATAAAAGTGGAGTGTGCTCTGGGAAATATATTTTTATTTTTATGTGTTTGTTTTAGGGTCCGGAACTGATTTACTCAGAAATATTCACGGAGTTCTTTCTTCATTTTAGTGATTTTCTCTTGTAAGTTCTTAATCTGTTCTTGATCTGTAAATTTTCATAATTTTTATTTTTGTTTTCGATTTTATATATTTTGACTTGCTTTATTGGTTTAATTTTTTGGTTTTGGTTTTTGATTTTATCCTATTTTTATAAACGGCAGAAGGGTCTTCTTCAATTTTCAGAAATGGAGATGGAATAATAGTTCCTATTGCAGATGAAGAGGTAGAAGCTGCTCCAGAAGCTACTAAGAAGGTAATTTTAAATTTTAATGAATTCCTATTCTCTGTTAAATCAGTAGGTATTTGAAATTGCAATTCTCTTTGTGAAGGAATATGATGTTAATATTTGTTTTTACTTGTGTTGTTTTATCAACATGGCTCCATAGATGTTGGGGATGCAAATGGTCAGATTCAGTCACAAGAAAGGGCCACGCCTCCTATTATTCAGGACTTCGGATACTTCTATGTGCTATGTTCCTGGTGCATATCCATCAGCAACTTATTATTATTCAGGTAAACTTTGTTTCTTCTATTGCTATTGTAAGGATAAGAAAATAAAAAGACATCAGTTTGTGTCAGCAAATATAAGGAGAAAAACTTGTTGAGCTGGTGAAGTAAACCTCTCGCATGCTCCAACAGTGTTCCATTGAGTTTTACTTCAGAGCTAGTTGATGACAGATTTGATCAACTCCCCTTTACCTCTTTGCGGGTGAATTGATCGATTCCACTTGAAGGATTATGGTCTTCTCTGCTTGCAAAACACTTGCAGATAGTTTATTGTCTGGGGTCTCACTCTTTTCTTATGTGTTTTTGCAGGTGGTTATGAGAATAATGTGACTAGAGATTGGGCAAAGGATTACTCTAGATATATGTCTCAAGAAGGAGTGGAGATGACACATGTATGTCGTTCGGGTTGATGTTTTTGCTCCATAGTATTTATTAAGAATTAATTGTCCAGTCTCGATTTGATTTCACCTAATGTGTATTCGTTCTTCCTTTCCTTAGTTGCTTTACCACCATGGATATGGATATGCACCCTATGGCGCTTATAGTCCAACAGGTTCTCCTGTTTCTCCATGGGACATGATGTGTCGGTTTCTCGAAGCGGAAGGCTAAGATGTGGCATCTTTTCTTTTATTTTGGTGGCAGGTGCTTGCTGTTTATAGACCGGAGTACCAAGTTGCAGAGGAAATAAAATGGTACAACATCAATACCAACTGTAAAAGCTTTGACTTATTTCAAAAAGCGAAGCTAAGTATCATTGTCCCCTACTGATTTTGTATTCTATCTGAATTAGGAATCGAATTGAGCATTACTGAGATCGACTTGTTTGCAGGTGCTGGTGGACCCGGGAAAGCGTATAAAATTGAAGTGAAATGAAACGGGCCTACAGTAATACCGCAAGTGCACGGTCGTCGGTTGTGGCTCGTGCAAGTACGGGTCGATCCACAGAGACTGGGTGTGTTTTGTAGTTTCTAGCTATTTTGGGTTCTAAATTGCTATTGGGCTTTTGAGTTAAGGTGATAACAATGGGCTATGGGCTTTGGTACCAATGAGTTTTGAGTACCAATGAAGTGAACTGATCCTTTGTACTCAAGTGGTCTGGGCTCAATATTCTTGAAGTGAACTGAGCCTTGGGCTCAGTTGGATGGGCCTCAGGTTAAGCTAGGCTTTTGGTTTACACCTGAACTTGGCCTTTCCTTGGAAATGAGATGAACTGAGCTTGGTAATGAAGTGGGCTTTGGTTGACTCAACAGTGGACTGGGCCTTTGGCCTTACAATGAGCTGGTCCTTTGCAAAACAGAATGCAATTAAGAGACAATGGCCAAGGCAGGGCAGTAAGCTAACAAGCCAAGACAATGGCTCTAATGAGGCAAAGGAAGCTAGAGAAGGCAATGCTATTTACAATGCAATGCTATTTACAGTGAAATGAAAACAGAAAAGAAACAGAGAAAGAAAACAGATGAAGTGAATAAGAAAACAGTGAGACAAAAACACTAAAGTGACAGTGGTAAAGACAATGAAACAATGGAAGCATATACAATGGCAGTGAAATGGTGATTGTTAACAGTGGCAAAGTGCCAACGAAGCAAAGTAAGTTACAAAAGAAAGTGGTAAGAGAAAGGTGACAGTGAAGATGATGTGAAGCAATGGTATTGAAGTAAACCAAGGCTGTTGCCAAGGGCAGGAGTGTGGAGAAGGTGAAATGGTGAAGGTGAGCCTAGGCATACTACTAGAGTGGGAAGAGAACTAGTTTGCTCACAGTCACTAGTGAGCACTAGTTTCTCCCCACTGCTCAATCAACACAATGCTCTAAAGGCTTTAGCCTAACATTCACACAAAACAGTAAACATGAGTGATGAAAGAACACTAGGATGTTGAATCCACCATTAACCTAGGGGATATTCTACTCACAGCTAAAATAGTTACCAAAGTACTAATTGTCTGATTAAAGTACAACTAGTCTAAGGGCTTAACAACATTGGACAAGAGCTGCACATGATGAAGACTATCTTATTGATTCATGGTTTCATCTAGTCCTAGCATTTGAGGTTTAGAACATACATAACAAGAACATTAGAGAACAGGAAAACATATATAATGAACAAAAGATGAACAATGAAGGAACAAACATCACAAACATCACATTAACAGCAGCTTAACATGAACAACAAATTGAACAGAACACATACATGATTAAACAGGAACAGTGCATGAAACATCACAAATTGAAGAGACTAAAAAAAACATTAACAGAACATAACAGTTCTGTACACTGGCTATTCCAGCATATTCTCTCACACACACCCTCCAGTTCTATTTATACCCAAAACATCAAATTAGGGTTATCACCCATTTTCCCAAAATCCCAAAATAAAACAGTACAATTAGGTTTACTGTTTTTCTAATGTCATGGGTCTAATTGAGCCCATTTCCCTACTCTAATCCTCTCCTGGTACGGTCCCAACATGAATTAGGGTTTCTAGAGAAACCCCCAAATTACAGAGAAATTAGGGTTAGTGATACTCACCCAAATCGAGGAAATTTCTTCCATGTAGTCTCGACCCATGCTTCCTCTGACCTTCCTGCTCTTCTCGGCTGCTTCAATTTCTGTCTCTAACCTCACCTATTTCATCAACTTCTAAACTAGGGTTTTCGGGTTGAGAAGTTGATGTAATAGATGGCTAGAGAAGAAGGGGACGTGATGGTGGTATCTGCTACGGTCGGGGAAGAAGTGATGGTGGTGGAGAAGGCGAGGTAGTGACAGTTTGCAGAGACAGGGCATGGAGGTGGTGGTGGTTCTGCAACTGATTTTGGGAGAAGGGGAAGAAGCTCGACTGTTTTGGGAGAAAGGAAGTGTTTGTTTGGGTATAGGGTATCGGGTTCTACGGTGTGAATCGGGGACATCAAGTGGTGATGTTTTGTAAGATAGGCCGTGGGATGTGAAAATGATGGATTGTGGATCCAACGGCGATACGGAGGTAAGCGTGGAGCGACCGTCGGATGAAGGGATGTAGCAAAACGGACGACCCAAGATGGAGATGGGAGTTTCGATGTAAAGCGGGGGCTTCGGAGTTTGATGTGCGATGATGGAGCGACCGTAGGATGCTGAAATGCTTCGATCTGACGGCTGAAATCCGAGACGGGCTTGGATAGTGGAAATGTGTTTGAGTAAGGGTTTTGGGCCTTGGGTATGCCAAGACCATATCTTCTTTAAGAGCAATTCTTCCTCTTCAAGCCCACTTCTCGTTGATCCGGCTCTTGCAAACATCATTCTTCCCTTCCTCCTAGCGAGAGTCTTTGCCGTTCCTTTGCTCTTTTCGCTCCGTGAGATAACCATGCTTTATTTAGTACCTAAAAATGCAAAATTAATTAAGAAAAATATTTATTCTTGAAAACAATGAAAATACAGAATATGGGATAAAATGTAGAATTAATGCACAAAAGATGAGTTAAATGCCAACAAAAAGGGATAAATATATACAATATTTGGCACTCATCAAATACCCCCAAACCTGAATTTTACTTGTCCTCAAGTAAAACAAAACTAAGGAAATCCTACCTATACCACTGTCGCTGGTTTCTCGAATGCATTTAGCGTATGCACTAAGATTTTTAAACCACTAAGTGTCCCTAGTGGACGAGTTGAAGTCTCGTGAAGGTTTGCTTAGAACGTACCTACAAAGTTCTAGGTCAAAATATAAGCTCAGATTCCATCAAATGTGACATGTGCAAGTCAGTTAAGCTCACAGCAAAATGGAGATGTCAATCTAGCTATCAAGGCACAATCCTAGCACTGATAACAAAAAAAAGACATGTGATAAGAGTGTAAAGTGTATCTACACATGTGTAAAGAAAGATCTGAAGTTATGACTACTAATCACCAAGAGATAGTTTCTCAGGCTAAGAACCAAGGTCGAAATCTAGCTAGCTGTCCGGACTTTACGAGAATTGTGAATGAGTTGGAGGTATTTCACAATTACTCGCGTTGTACATCAATGGCATACACCCTTCCTTGCTTATTACAATGAAACACAAAAGATGACTATTTACATGACTCTTATTTACATTGACTACTCTCTTTTATTTTTGGAACAAGAGAGATGGAATTGATAAATACTTGATTTTTTTGTATTTTTCTGATTTTTTTTTTTTTTTTTTTTTTTTTTTAAAAAATAAGGAAACACTTTTGATACATAACAAAAGGAAACAAAAATTACATGACACTTTGCAAGAGGTAGCCCTTTTTGATGCACCCAGTTAAATTCGATGGTTGTCTTTCTTAATGTAACCTCCACCTTCTATCCCAACCAACCAAAGAACAAGCTAGTCAAGTTTCGTTCAGTATTCTAAAGTGATTGGCAATCGTGACTTCCTATCAAACACCTTGAAGATCGAGGCCATACATGTATTGGTAGATCGTGCGCGTGCAAATTTCTTATCACTATGTGAATTGTGCTAGAATCAGGGTGCCTAAATATCTAGACTAAGACTCCTAATAATTACATATTTGCACAAGAGTCAACATTTCAAGGTAAATGAGCTCCATTTTTTATGTTTTTTTTAATTTTTAATTTTTTATTTTGATTTTTCATTTTTTTTCAAAAAGAAGGAGTTCTTGTTTTCAATTATGGCATATTATCAAAGTATCTACTTTTCACCCCCAAACCTAAACTAAACATTGTCCTCAATGTTTCAAAATATAAAAATAAAATTATAATACAACATATGAAGAGGATCATGTTGAGTAGAGAAAAAGGAAAGAGAATACCCGATTTCGGCGAAAGCAATATTAGAACTCCGTTATTCAAGGCAAGAATCCAACATATGTCAGCCGAGATCATATTGGATTAGCAAAATATATACAAAAGGAACAAAAGGGTTTTTAAGAAATTTTATCTACTGGATTATATACAAAAATTCACCATACACTAACAATCTAAAGAGTTGAGGATCAACCCAAAAGACAAAGTGTAGAGGTTTCAACAGCTTCACACAATAATAAATGATAGGCATGCAAGTGAAGCTGTGAAACAAAATGAGCTACCCCCAAACCTGGATTTTACAGAAGATAATTTTGAAACAAAATCGCGCAGTTTCGGGGGTTCATCATGCACAAGGTCTAGCTCGAAATGAACTGTGCTAGGGACGGGCAAACATGCTAATTCCAACTGTGGTTCCTCAAATGTATTATACTTAGAAGCAAAATAGTCCAAGAGGACTTGGGAAGCACACAGTTCCAAACCTAGGATTTTCAGAAAATTGGTTTGACAATATGGGTACAAACCAAATCTAGGTTGGTGGAAGGCCATCAGATTGTGACTATGTAGGAGATAGGCACATCATTATTAATCACATCAACATCTCCTAAGTCTTCTACGTGTCACAACATGCTCACAATCATAAACAAATGGCAAGATCACAATCAGAGTCATCAACATCATCAACAGATTCATTCTCATGCATCGGCAAATCAGGAGAAATATCACAATGTGACCTAGGTAGAGAATCAGACACATCAAATATATTTTCATGCATATTAGTGTCTACAGAAGATTCAACTATTCCTATGTCATGCTCATCTTCACAGAATAATTGTACGAATCCCATGTCAATATCAAAATCATATGAATTACAATGAGTATTAGAAAGAACAACATGCATGAAGGTCGAGGGCGAGAAGCCATATGTTATTGAACCAACAGGTTCCACAATATTTTCATGTTCTTCTAACATATCATCATAATCATCATAATCATCATCATGGTAGCATGCATATTGGTCCTCATTAACAGTGGTGGTGTCATTAGTCGATTCATGTTCCTCTAAATTAGGTTCATATTCAACATTATTTACATGAATGGGACTAGACACTTCATTAGGGACAACATACATTTCCTCATGAATTTCCTCCTTTTGTAGGTGAAGCAAAATCTGATCTAAATATGCATGAATTCGTGATGTAGATCTATCATAGTCTTGCTTGCAGAGTCTTAAAGCTTCTGTGGTGGAGTCTAAATTCATGTGAGTAAAAAATTCTTCATGTTCAAATTGTGGTGAATGGTACATGTGTGCATGGTCGATCCACAGAGACTGGGCTTACAGTAATGAAATGGGCCAAAAAACTTGGTGGACCCGGGAAAGCGTATAAAATTGAAGTGAAATGAAACGGGCCTACAGTAATACCGCAAGTGCACGGTCGTCGGTTGTGGCTCGTGCAAGTACGGGTCGATCCACAGAGACTGGGTGTGTTTTTTAGTTTCTAGCTATTTTGGGTTCTAAATTGCTATTGGGATTTTGAGTTAAGGTGATAACAATGGGCTATGGGCTTTGGTACCAATGAGTTTTGAGTACCAATGAAGTGAACTGATCCTTTGTACTCAAGTGGTCTAGGCTCAATATTCTTGAAGTGAACTGAGCCTTGGGCTCAGTTGGATGGGCCTCAGGTTAAGCTAGGCTTTTGGTTTACACCTGAACTTGGCCTTTCCTTGGAAATGAGATGAACTGAGCTTGGTAATGAAGTGGGCTTTGGTTGACTCAACAGTGGACTGGGCCTTTGGCCTTACAATGAGCTGGTCCTTTGCAAAACAGAATGCAATTAAGAGACAATGGCCAAGGCAGGGAAGTAAGCTAACAAGCCAAGACAATGGCTCTAATGAGGCAAAGGAAGCTAGAGAAGACAATGATATTTACAATGCAATGCTATTTACAGTGAAATGAAAACAGAAAAGAAACAGAGAAAGAAAACAGATGAAGTGAATAAGAAAACAGTGAGACAAAAACACTAAAGTGACAGTGGTAAAGACAATGAAACAATGGAAGCATATACAATGGCAGTGAAATGGTGATTGTTAACAGTGGCAAAGTGCCAACGAAGCAAAGTAAGTTACAAAAGAAAGTGGTAAGAGAAAGGTGACAGTGAAGATGATGTGAAGCAATGGTATTGAAGTAAACCAAGGCTGTTGCCAAGGGCAGGAGTGTGGAGAAGGTGAAATGGTGAAGGTGAGCCTAGGCATACTACTAGAGTGGGAAGAGAACTAGTTTGCTCATAGTCACTAGTGAGCACTAGTTTCTCCCCACTGCTCAATCAACACAATGCTCTAAAGGCTTTATCCTAACATTCACACAAAACAGTAAACATGAGTGATGAAAGAACACTAGGATGTTGAATCCACCATTAACCTAGGGGATATTCTACTCACAGCTAAAATAGTTACCAAAGTACTAATTGTCTGATTAAAGTACAACTAGTCTAAGGGCTTAACAACATTGGACAAGATCTGCACATGATGAAGACTATCTTATTGATTCATGGTTTCATCTAGTCCTAGCATTTGAGGTTTAGAACATACATAAAAAGAACATTAGAGAACAGGAAAACATAAATAATGAACAAAAGATGAACAATGAAGGAACAAACATCACAAACATCACATTAACAGCAGCTTAACATGAACAACAAATTGAACAGAACACATACATGATTAAACAGGAACAGTGCATGAAACATCACAAATTGAAGAGACCAAAAAAAACATTAACAGAACATAACAGTTCTGGACACTGGCTATTCCAGCATATTCTCTCACACACACCCTCCAGTTCTATTTATACCCAAAACATCAAATTAGGGTTATCACCCATTTTCCCAAAATCCCAAAATAAAACAGTACAATTAGGTTTACTGTTTTTCTAATGTCATGGGTCTAATTGAGCCCATTTCCCTACTCTAATCCTCTCCTGGTACGGTCCCAACATGAATTAGGGTTTCTAGAGAAACCCCCAAATTACAGAGAAATTAGGGTTAGTGATACTCACCCAAATCGAGGAAATTTCTTCCATGTAGTCTCGACCCATGCTTCCTCTGACCTTCCTGCTCTTCTCGGCTGCTTCAATTTCTGTCTCTAACCTCACCTATTTCATCAACTTCTAAACTAGGGTTTTCGGGTTGAGAAGTTGATGTAATAGATGGCTAGAGAAGAAGGGGACGTGATGGTGGTATCTGCTACGGTCGGGGAAGAAGTGATGGTGGTGGAGAAGGCGAGGTAGTGACAGTTTGCAGAGACAGGGCATGGAGGTGGTGGTGGTTCTGCAACTGATTTTGGGAGAAGGGGAAGAAGCTCGACTGTTTTGGGAGAAAGGAAGTGTTTGTTTGGGTATAGGGTATCGGGTTCTACGGTGTGAATCGGGGACATCAAGTGGTGATGTTTTGTAAGATAGGCCGTGGGATGTGAAAATGATGGATTGTGGATCCAACGGCGATACGGAGGTAAGCGTGGAGCGACCGTCGGATGAAGGGATGTAGCAAAACGGACGACCCAAGATGGAGATGGGAGTTTCGATGTAAAGCGGGGGCTTCGGAGTTTGATGTGCGATGATGGAGCGACCGTAGGATGCTGAAATGCTTCGATCTGACGGCTGAAATTCGAGACGGGCTTGGATAGTGGAAATGTGTTTGAGTAAGGGTTTTGGGCCTTGGGTATGCCAAGACCATATCTTCTTTAAGAGCAATTCTTCCTCTTCAAGCCCACTTCTCTTTGATCCGGCTCTTGCAAACATCATTCTTCCCTTCCTCCTAGCGAGAGTCTTTGCCGTTCCTTTGCTCTTTTCGCTCCGTGAGATAACCATGCTTTATTTAGTACCTAAAAATGCAAAATTAATTAAGAAAAATATTTATTCTTGAAAACAATGAAAATACAGAATATGGGATAAAATGTAGAATTAATGCACAAAAGATAAGTTAAATGCCAACAAAAAGGGATAAATATATACAATATTTGGCACTCATCAGGTGCTGATGGAAAGAAAGGAGGTGTTGGGCGTCAAGTAATGTCATTAGGAATGTCATAGACTTCTTATTAATACCCTGGAAAGCTAGTCCATGATCGAAAGACTGAAAACCTGATTCTCTTTTCATGTGCAAGTCATACATATTTCTGGATAGCTTTCACCCCCTTGTTGTAAGCTTTCAAACCCTCAAATGCATATTTTATGTTAACTACTCAGTACACATATAAGTCTACTCGGTACACATATAAGTCCACTTATACTTATATCCACCTTATTTTATTTTTTTCATAACTTCACAAATCTAATCCTTGTTTCGATCATGCTATCAACATCATATCAACAGCTAATAGCAACTATAGAACTTTAACTTTGGTGATCATCACCCTGAGGTTACTGATGCTACTTTATATGCGTGAATTTTTGTTCATCCAATTAATTAAGCATATTCTTTTGGTTTCATCCTTTGCTGGTGACGTTGTGTTCGATGTGGGTTCGAATTTTTTGTTGTTGTTCTTGAACGGTGGATATGGGTGATATATTCGAATTGCTAAGGACTCTACCTTGCTTCAATTATGACAGGAGGGGCTTATTGTTTCTAGTTGGCATTTTTCCGTACTAGAAAGGGTTTATATTTAGTTGTGCAAGTCTGATCACAATTGTTTATTTGTCAATTGCTTTCAGTTTTTATTTAAGATATTAAATTGGGACATTTTTTTCTGTTCACATGGAGGGGATCGTTGCTAGTGAAGATCGTATTTCAGATCCTTTTATTGATTTCGACTTCTAGTTATGGATTACTTGTTTTTTTGCTTAGTGATACATTTGATTTATGTTGTTAGTCGTCTGATTTTCCCAACCAATGCTTTCAGTACATCTGATGAAGGTGATGCAGATCCTAATTTTTTTTTATATGCGACGCAGTACAGGTTGATAAACTAAGAAAGGATAAGACTCACCAAATGGATGTAAATGTAATACACTGGAGTTCTCAGGTCTGTTTTATTTTTATGAATTAAACACACTTCATGATGTTAAAGAGACCTGTCTCAGGCCTTATAACGATTACTTGCATAAACTTATCATGCAATGTAAATTTCTGAATTAAACAAGTCCCTTTGTGGATGGGGAAAAATGAGCCGCGGTTTTTTGGGAAAGTGAAGAGTCGAGCGTGCTGTCGAGACTCCTTAGCTGGGAAAAATGTTAATCCTCACACAGATGCACCGCTGCAAAGAGGGTGCTTAGATTCAGGAAATTAATCTGTATGACTCCGGCCTAAACCAAGACAATGGCTGTTCCAGAGTCAATTCGGTCGCAAAGAGAGAGATGGGTTGATCTGTAGGAGGGAAGCTGAGAGTTGTGTGGGATCAATGATGATCAAGGATTGTGGGTGTGTTGAAGGTTTCTGCAATATTTCTGAACTGCTGAAGTTGTGTTCTGTGAATAAGTTTATATCGAGTTGTTGACGGATAATGATGACAATCGATGATTGATGATCTGTTGTCCTCGAATTTGGACTTATTTATAATTGCATGAATGATGAACCACTGATCCCTGTAAGTATGACGGTTTGTTGAGTGAAAGAGTGGGAAAATGGGAGATCGTGGTAAAGTCAGTTCTATGTCGTGTAGAGAGTTGACTGATCGTGCACCTACTACTTTGCTAACTCCTTCAACCGTTTACACGACTTACGCACATTTCTCGTTGTGGATGAATCCACATGCCGTAGACCGCCAGACCAAAACCCTAAGTGATATCCCCCCATTTGTGACATGATTGATGTCTCATAAATCGTGGAGTCTGCAGGGCAGACCTGTTTTGATTAGTCAATTGTTGATAACGAGTCTGAGTTTCGTTGAATCGAGCATGAATGATGAATGTTCAGCGATTCACGGGTCGAACATGTAGTTCTATGAAGGGATATCAGTATTGTTGATTCACTGATGAATTACTGACGAGCGACTGAGCAAGTATTGCTAAATTCTTCGAATTACTGAATATTGAGAATTTGATGAGCAACTGAGCAAGTATTGCTTAATTCGACGAATTTGATAACTTTGGTCTGCAACTGAGCAAGTGTTGCTCAATTCAAAAAAATACGGAATATGGGTAATTTGACGTGCAATTGAGCAAGTGTTGCTCAATTCGACAAACTACTGATGAATTACCGAATATTGATGGTTGGATCAATATTCGAGCAACTGAGCATGTAGTGCTCAATTCAACGAATTATTTGCTGGTGACGTGACCCAATAGAATATTAATTAGAATATTGGTGGATTAACGAATATTTTATAATTAATTTAGATGATGATTGATGGATCAACATAAATTTATCAGTGTCTGCTCAGAATGATGGTTTCGTTGAGCGTTTACTCGAAACCTTAATTTTCGATCAATCCTTCATCAATTGGCGAATTGCTGAGGATTGGTCATCAATGAAGAGGGACCGACCACATGGGATGATGAGCGTCCATGTGGTTCCCAATGCTCGAGTGAGCACGCACTAGGGTTCTCAGTTTGAGAGTTGGTGAAAGAATGGTGATTGAATGGTGGTTTCATCATTTACTGAAAAATTGATTGATTCGGCATTAGGTGATAAAACCTAAGTATGAGATATGGGGACCGACCAAGAGGCCATGGAACCGACTCTTGGTGGTCACGGGACCAGTTGTTGGTCATTTGGAGAATCTCCCAGTTGGTTGGAGAGAGTTCGGGCCCAGTATGAGCAATTGAGCAAATTAGGTCAGAATTATGAAAACGTGTGGGACCGGATTTGTGCAAGCCCTAGGAATGACTCTGGTCGGTCATGAAGGCATGCACATGTTTTCGTCGTGTCCGTGTATCCATACTGAGAGTTTCAGTAATTTCTGATGCGCGTTCGACCAACATCGTGAATTTTCAGAAGAGTTTCATCTTGACTGAGAACCCTCGATTTTTGTTGGAATGAGCATGTATGCTCAATTCATCAGTATTTTGAAAATATTAAAATAAAAATGGTTTAATATTTAAAATTTCCGTGAGAGGCTAGCCAGTCGTGCGACTATGTTGGCTTTTGGTTTTTCATGATTTGAGCAATATTTGAGAAAATATGGAGAAATCATGAATTTTGCTCAAACCCAGGAGTTTTATGAATTGAGAAAAATAATAATTACGCAAGATTAGGTATTGCAAGTTGTGGGACCGACCATGGCTAGGGCATTGTCGGCCGGCTAGGTTGCCCCGTCCCGCACACCTTTCCCTATTTTATTATTTTTCATGAATCCTTGAAGTTATGGAGAATCCACGAGTTTTTGTTGAAACAGAGGAGTTTCATGAGATTAGGAAATAATAATTATAAAAAGCTAAGGATTGTGAGGTGTGGAACCGGCCACGGTTTAGGTATGGCCGGCCGGTTATGTTGCTCGGTTCCGCACACCTCTCCTTATTTTGTAATATTATTTCGCGAATCCACGAAGTTATGGAGAATTTACGGGTTTTGCAAAAACAAGGAAAGTTGCTTAAACCAAGGAGTTTTCGTGAGTTAACGAAATAACAAAAAATAAGGAAAATAATGGGAAAGGCACGGACCGACCATGGCTAGGGCACGACCGACTGGTGGGCCCGGCCTTGGGCGCCTCTTATTATTTTCTCCTGTTTTGCGAAGGATTCCTCATTATTTCATATTTTTGGACACTCGTTCGTGCATCCGGGTGCTCAGTCGTGCATCATTATTGAGTACACTCGCACCATTTTTGTGGGGCTTACTCAGTGATGGTCCAGATGCCCGGCTATTGAGTATTTATTACTAATTTATGAAATTCAGTGGAGAATAATTCATGAAACTGAGTAATAAAAATGAATTGTTCATTATTAATTCGCAGGATCAGTTGTGGATTCGACTACGAATCCAGAATAATAAAAAAAGAATTACCATCCTTTGGGATCTTGGATTCGACCATAGAATTGGAGTAATTAAGATTATCTATTTCCATTTCATGAGATCAGTGGATTCGATCATGAAATCGGATTAATGAGATAGCATAGTTGTTTTATTGCCATTCTATGAGATCAAGCCGTGGATTCGATCATAGAATCGAAGCAATTGTTATCGCCATTCCATCGGATCAGGCCGTGGATTCGACCATAGAATCAGGTAATTGTTACTGCCATTCCATGGGATCAGGCCGTGGATTCGACCATGGAATAGGAGAAATAATAGATTATTCTGGGAATTCAGTGGTGAATGTCGCGGCAGAACTAATCTATTGGAGAAAAGATATTAGACAGTTAAAGCGTCACATCTATTCTGAAGGGTGCACAGTCAGGGAGTCACGGTGTTTTTTACGACCTGAAAGCGTTGGTGCTCTCAATCAACGGAGAACCGCCTGAATCTATACACGGTCTCTCCACATAATCATGGAACGGTGAGTGTCACCGACGTCCTGAAGGCGTCCGCCGCCCAACTATTCTTCTATGTGGAGGTGAGTCTCTCTCCTGCAGTCAGGGAATAGTGAGTATCACCGACGTCCTGAAGGCGTTAAGCTCTCAATCTACGGAGAACCGCCCAATTACGTTATTCTGTACATAGGTCACGATGAAATGCCAGGGATCGAAACGCTTAGCTAGTGGAGGCTTTTTGAAAACATACTCATCATGGCTTCTTAAAATATGAATCGTTGCATGCTTGAAAGCCGTGTCAAAAACATGCCTCATGATTTTACGGTTTTTCCCTTTGTTGAAAATCCACCATGAACATTAGGTCCCCTGCTTAGTGGGAACATTCATGTTCCACATTAATGCATTAAATGGTGATTTTCAATCGATGAGATCGGTGGTTGAACTCAATCTACAAAGGTGTGCCTCAGAATCCTCGATTTTCTCCAATGGTGTCATGTACGAGAAAATGCACAGATAAGAACCCTGATAGCAAGACAGAGTGTCATCTCGTGATCATGGAGAGATGAGGCATTGCTTATTTGAGTATTGAGAAGCCTAGTTATGGTCGGTTTAGGGCATATTGGCCCGAGCCCAAAAAAGGAAACCCATGTTTTTATTAGGTTTTGGAAATAAATTTGATATAAAAGGGGAGAAGCCCTAAAATTCTTTATTTTGGTCGACCAAGCACCTCCCTATCTTCACCATTCTCACGCTAGTTGCAGCAGGGAAGAAAAACATTTCCGCCGGATTTTAGTCGCCGCCGATCATCGCCGTTTGCCGTCCGGCTAAGCTCCGACCGGCGCCGACCAGGTGAGTCAGAATTTTTATTTTCTTTTGCTGTAGGTTTTATGATTGATGAGTTGTTCACAAAACCAAAAACCCGATGGTTGCATGCATGCGTAGGATTTATGAAGGATTTTTAGAAATCGTATGTATATGCCCGTTTGTTCGTTAGTCGAAGGAACGAGCAAAAATCCCTAACATGAAATATATTCATAAACTTTTGAATAGACATGGTCTAGTTGCAGTAGTAAAAGTTTTGTTTATTAGGTTTCATGAAAACCCAAGTTTGTTTTTCGAAGCATGAGCTTTGCAAATACTTTTAGAAACGTAGGTTTGTTCGTAAAAGTAATAAATAACGATCCTTAGGGTTAAAGGAATTTCGAAAAGACCTGGAGTTCATGATGAAAATTTGTTTGAGAACTTTCGAAATTTTATTTGGACTTTACAAAATAGGAAAGGCCCTCGTTTCATAGGTGAATGCTCGATTGAGCAAAGTTAACTCACGTAAAAAGTTTTTTTTTTTTAATATGCGTACTTGAGTTTTTTTTTTATAAAATAAAATCAAACAATGATTTTGAGTAACTGTTGAAGATGAACAATTGTGTTTCATGATTTTATGATATATGTTTTGTGGTATAAAATCATGAGATGTTCACATGAAAAGTTTATGTGAATTGTTCATGGTTTCGTGAAAAGTCAGTGTTGACTCCCAAATGATAAGTTTTTTTCTCGGCTTTGCAGGTTAGAAAGAACAAGCAAGTTTTGGGGCTTTACGTTGTTATCACTAAGTTCATGAAATCGTAAATAGGTAAGAGTTGAGGATTACCATTTTTGTAGACGTCGATATCAACATCATAATTGTCTTGTTGCTTCAATTCTGTTGATGAAATTTGTGTATGGATGTCACAGCAACTTTGCGAAAATAGCTCAGTACGGTAGCGCTTCTGAAGATGATGCTTCTTCGGGAGAGGATGTTTCCACATACGCCTCTTCCAGAGGTGATGGTTCCTCCAAAAATGATGATTCTGAGATTCCCAAGGAGAAAGAGGGAAGTCCCAAGACTAAGAACATTCCAACTGCTGAGGATAAGTTCTTTACGTATCTATATAGACCTGAAAAGCGTCCCTTAGGCTCCTCGTTTCGGTTGTTAATAAATCCCAGGATCACTACTCAGCATAAATTGGTCTCTCCTCAAGCAGTAATCCGGTTTTGTTTGCAAGGAAAACACTTTTCGTCTTCTCATGTGGAGTTCAAGATTTCACTAAATCCCCTGATGCATTTCTCTGGATGGGAAAGACACATGCTGGGTAATAGCTGTGTTAGGACCATATTGGATAGTGCCCAGGTAACACGAGCCATTCAAGCTACTGGAGATTTAATCATCAACCATGATATACCAGGTATGGTAGCCTTGCTCACCCGTTGGTGTGTTCCTACTCACACGTTTATATGCAGATGGGGAGAATTCACCATTACTTTAGAAGATGTAGTTGCTTTGCTGCACCTTCCAATTACTGGTAATTTCCATGAAGAGCTTTCGTCAGAGGAGAAGGAGATATCTAACATATTAGAGGCCAAGATGCACGAATTCAATGAGTCACCCGCATCCTGCTATGCTCAATGGTTATCACATTGGTGGCTGAGAGATAGAATTCCTGAAGAACCGGTTGATGGAACTTTAACAATTGCTGCTTTCTTATGCCTGTGGCTTTACAGGGATATCTTTGAATATTGTGGACACTTGGTGAAGCCGTTTGTGATTCTCTTTACCATAAAGATGGCAAAAGGTGAGAAAATTCCCATTGGCAGTCTATTCTTGGGTTCGTTGTTCGCCAACCTAGACTCTCTAGTTATAGACTCCAGTATTTCTGATGGCTTCATGAAAGTCGAGACATATGCCAATACCATGTTCCTCCAAGCCTTGATGTGGGAGCATCTCGAGAATTACGCCCAATTCCCCGCAGCATTTTGCAAGGACCCAAGGTCGAAACTCGTCACTCCTTCCTTGAGAAGAATAACGCCAGGATCATGCGCTGGTCTAGAAAGAAACCACAGTACAAAATATGCATTACTGACGTTTTGGACATTGAGTCCGAGTTCAATTTTCGCCCCTGGGTGTCGGTTCCTTCTATTTTCTCACAGTTGATCACTTTCAATACTACTTACGAGAATATCACGTTGAGTACTGGTGCTGGTCTGAGTGAAGGAGAGAGATATTTTGTCTTGAGTTGTACTCCTGGTTTCTTGATATCAGTAATGAATGGAGAATTCCGGGTAGAAGAATACAATATTGATAGAGCGGCTCGACAGATAGGTGCTGATCAGTGTATTCCGGGTCACCGAATGAACAAACCATCAATTGAGTATTTGAAGACTAATCTGGACTGCACTCATGTGGAGGGAAGTGAGTATTTATTCCCATACTCTGATCGTGCTAATTTCGTGACTCTGGGTTACATAGACTTCTGGCGTCAGCAACTTGAGCATGTGTATGAGTTTGCAATGGATGTTCAGTCCCCAGTTCGAGAATTCCCTTCCTTTGACATGATTTCTGATCGACCCGGGCTGAGATACCTTTCCAGTGGCGACAAGAGGAAGACGTCTCCAAATGCGACACAGGTAAGTTCCTTCTTTGTGATTTTAACCAAAGTATATCAATCACACTTTTAATTGTATTGTTGACCTTGTGATAGGATGGTCGTGCTGTGAGACCTCGAATTGGTGTAAACTCTCCAAACCTTCAAGAAAGTCCTCAAGGAGGAGAAGGCAAGAGCAAGGCATCTCATAGGATGATACCGAACAATATACAATCCCCTGCCGCTTCTTTGGTGAGTTGTTAGCGCCTTTCTTTGCCATTGTGACTTTCTCGTCCGTATAATTAGGATCTTGAAAGAATATTGTTAATTCTTTCCAGAATTTTTCTCCATCGGTTATAGATGGTCTTCGTTTTTCTCCTGGTCGAGTAATTTAGGGATCCAACACCGAGGAAGTCGACGTAAGTATTCCCTTTTCGCGCTAGTCGTTGTAACATGCCTTTGGATGAATTAGTGATGATTGTTGTTGATGTATTCAGGAGGAAATAATTGTAGACAATAATAATATTGATGAAGCACACTCTTCTTTGAGTCATGGAGATATGGAGAGTTCCCGAAATCCCGAACAGAATGAAGATAACGGAGTTGCCAACGGAGATTCCAACACCGCCGAGCCTTCAAATGGTTTAGAGACTCCCCTAGTAAGTATACCTCCTGTGACCTCTTAATAGATATATGATATTGCTTATTTATGAATGAATGAGTGAAAGTCCATGCGAGTATACGAGTAATTTTTCCGAAATACGCCACCAGAAAATTTCAGACTTCAGCTTTAAGAACATTGTAGAATCCTCGTTTGGAGTCGGATTTTCGATGTCTGCATATGTATATTCAAGCCCAGGAAATTTCCAAGCTTTAGAAGAGAAGGTTTTTGATTTTTTGAGCATGTTTAGGGCCTGAAAAAGGCGAAACCGTAAACTTCCAGGAGATTTTCAGAACTTTTCCAGATTGCATGTCGTCCAATGTTTTGGCCACATCTCCTTACTCATTCATCCGATCGGTATGAAATTTTGACATGTTGTAGAGGACTTCCATACGAAGAGAATGGTATATCACACAACCTCAAACTCCTTACCAATTGCGCCCAGTTTGTCGTTTAATACATGGCAGTGTAGAATCACTTCAAATGAGCTTGTTTGAAAACGCGTTTCATGGATTCTACACCATTTGCTCATGTTTTGGGTGCAAAATAAGGAACTTAGATGATGTTAGTTCTCTTATATTCTGAATTTTATGGTTTCCTTTGATTTTCCTGCTCTAATCTCATGTAATCTTCGTATTAAGTACCAAATACCGAAGTTGAGAATAACGGAATCAATGTTGAAGATTCGAGCAATATGGTGAATCAAAGCAATAACATCACCAATCATGATACTGCATGCTTCTGACCCGGATTCAGGAATGCATGTGACGATCCATATTTTACAATCCGTGAACCGTTTTCACGATCTCTGATCGAGTACCTCTTAGAGCCACGATGAATATGATTCTCGAAATGCCTCCCACTTGCTGAGCGTTCGATGCTGTGCATTTAATCACGTCCCTCTATGTAGAAGAAAGATTGGGCGGTCCTCCATACATAATGGTTTGTTGAGAGGACAAAACGCCTTCAGGACGTCGGTGAGACTCGCTGTTCCCTGACTACTTAGAGGTACCTACCTCTACATAGAAGAAAGATTGGGCGGTTCTCCGTAAGATTGAGAGCAATAACGCCTTCAGGACGTCGGTGATACTCATTGTTCCCTGACTATGTAGAGAGACGTGTATAGACCCAGGCGGTTCTCCGTAAGATTGAGAGCAATAACGTCTTCAGGACTTCGGAAACCCTTGATGTTTCACTGACTATACACAGGAGATTAAATTCTACCGTGACATTCACCACTGAATTCCTAGAAGATAATCTACCTTATCTCATTACTCCTATTTCATGATCGAAGTGGTAATAGATAAATGTATTACTCCGATTTCATGATCGAATCCACGGCTGATCTCATGAACTGGTAATAGATATTACTCCAATTTCATGGTCGAACCCACAGCTGGTCTCATGAAATGGTAATATCACCACTTATTTTATTACTCCGATTTCATGGTCGAATCCACGATCCCATGGAATGATAATACCTATTTTATTATTCCGAATTCATGGTCAAATCCACGACTGATCCTATGAATTGATGATAAAAAACTATTCATATTTATTACTCAGTTTCATGAATTATTCACCACTGAGTTTCATAAATTAGTAATAAATACTCAGCAACCGGGCCTCTGGACCACCACTGAGTAAGCCCCATAAAATGGTGCAAGTGTACTCGACAATGATGCATGACTGAGCGCCCGGATGCACAAACGAGTATTCAAAAATAAGGAAAACGAGGAATCCTACAAAAAACAGGAGAGATAAACAAATAATAATAATAAAATAGTGGAGAGGCGCCCATGGGCCGGGCTCGCCGGCCGGTCGGCCGTGCCTTAGCCGTGGCCGGTCCCATGCCACTCCCATTATTATTCTTATTTTATCATTTTCATGAAATCATGAAAACTCCTTCATCCCAGCAACTTTCCTTGTTTGAGCAAAACTCATGGTTTCTCCATATTTTGATGAACTCATGGAAAATAATATAAAATTAGGGAAAGATGTGCGGAACCGGGCAACATAGCCGGCCGACCATGCCCAAGCCATGGCCGGTCCCACACCTTGCAAACCCTAACTTTTCATAATTATTATTTCCCTCAACTCATGAAACTCCCTTGTTTCAACAAAAACTCATGGATTCTCCATAACTTCAAAGATTCTCCATAAATTCAAGGATTCATGAAGAATAATATTATAAAATAGGGAAAGGTGTGCGGGACCGGGAAACCTAGCCGGGCGGCCATGCCCAAGCCGTGGCCGGTCCCACACCTTGCAATCCCTAATATTGCATAATTATTATTTTCCTCAATTCATGAAACTCCTGGGTTTGAGCAAAATTCATGATTTCTCCATATTTTCTCAAATATTGCTCAAATCACGAAAAACCAAAAGCCAACATAGTCACAGGACTGGCTAGCCTCTCACGACAATTTTAAATATTAAAACAATTTTATTTTAATATTTTCAAAATATTGATGAATTGAGCATACATGCTCATTCCAACAAAAATCGAGAATTCTCAGTCAAGATGAAACTCTTCTGAAAATTCACTATGTTGCTCGAACGCGCAACAGAAAATACTGAAACTCTTAGTATGGAAACACGGACACCACGTCAACACTTGCATGCCTCCATGACCGACCAAAGTCATTCCTAAGGCTTGTACAAAGCCGGTCCCACATGTTTTCATAATTATGACCTAATTTGCTCAATTGCTCATACTTGGCCCGAACTCTCTCCAACCAACTGGAAAATCCTTCAAATGACCAACAACCGGTCCCGTGACCACCAAAATTCGGTCCCATGATCTCTTGGTCGGTCCTCATATCTCATACCTAGGTTTTTTAACCTAATGCTGAATCCAGCAATATTTCAATAAATGATGAATCCTGCATTTAATCATCGTTTTTTCACCAACTCTCAAACTGAGAACCCTGGTGCGTACTCACTGAAGCACTGGGCATCACATGGACGCTCATCATCCCATGTGGTCGTTCCCTCTTCACTCATGACCAATTTTCAGCAATTCACCAATTGCTGAAGGATTGATCAAAAATTAGGGTTTCGAACAAACGCTCCACGAATCACCATTCTGAGCAAGTTCAAACACAAAATTATGTTGATTCAACAATCAACATCCAAATTAATAATATTCGGTAATTCACAAATATTTTTGATTAATATTTTATTGGGTCACGACACCAGTAAATAATTCTTTGAATTGAGCAATACTTACTCAGTTGCTCGAATATTGATCCAACCATCAATATTCCGTAATTCATCCGTAGTTTGTCGAATTGAAAAACACTTGCTCAATTACACGTCAAATTACCAATATTCAGTATTTTGTTGAATTAAGCAACACATCCTCAGTTGCACACCAAAATTATCGAATTCGTTGAATTGAGCATTACTTGGTCAGTTGCTCGACAAACTCTCGATATTCGGCAATTCGTCAGATTGAGCAATACTTGCTCAGTTGCTCGACAAACTCTCAATATTCGGCAATTCGTCGAGTTGAGCAATACTTGCTCAGTCCTATAGTCAGTAATTCATTGGCATCTTAGAGAACTACATGTTCAATCCATGAATCGCTGAGCATTCACCACTTATGCTCGATTCAACAAAACTAAACTCACAGTCTAAATCAGTCAACAACTGACCAACTAATACACGTCTGCCTTGCAGACTCCACGATTCGTGAAATATCAATCACGTCAAAAATGGGGGATATCACTTAGGGTTTTGGTATGGTGGTCTACGGCACGTGGATTCATCCACAACTAGAAATGTGCGTAAGTCGTGTAAACGGTTGAAGGAGTTAGCAAAGCAGTGTGTGCACGATCAGTCAAGTCTCCACACGACGTGGAACTGACTTTACCACGATCTCCCACTTTCCCACTCTTTCACTCAAGAAACCGTCGCACTTACAGGGATCAGTGGTGCATCATTCTTGCAATATAAATAAGTCTAAATCGAGGACAACATAAGGATGGGATATCATCAATCATCGACTATCATCGTTATCCGTCAACAACTCGATATAAACTTATTCACAGAACTCAACTTCAGAAGTTCAACAATATTGCACAAACCTTCAACACACCCACAATCCTTGATCATCACTGATCCCACACAACTCTAAGCTTCCCTCCTACAGATCAACCCATCTCCCTCTTTGCGGCCAAATTGACTCTGGAACGACCATTGTCTTGGTTTAGGCCGGAGTCATACATATTGATTTCCCGAATCTAAGCACCCCCTTTGCAGCGGTGCATCTGTGTGAGGTTCAGCAGTTCGCTCGGTTAAGGAGTCTCGACAGCACGCTCGACTCTCCACTTTCCTAAAAAACCAGCAAACCGTTTTTCCCCATATATAGATTGGAAACCACAGTGGGAGATTAATCTCTCAGTTGCAATCTCGCATTCTCACAACATGGCTGGTCTTAGGTCTGGGTTAGTTACAAATGCAAATGACGCTAACACTAGCAACAATAACAATGATGGTATTCCAGAAACCATTCCTGCTTCCAACGATGGTGGTACCACTCCTCCTTAAACCAACGTTGAAAATCATCCTCTCTTCGGCCGACATTCCGAAGAGGTCAAAGAAAATCCACCTACCATAGCCGATCTCATGAAGGTTCAGGAAGTTCTCGCTAAAAATCAGACTGACATGGCTGCAACACAGAAAGAGTTGTGCAATTATCTCAAAACTCTCACTGACAAGATGTCAGAGAAGATTCAGGAGAAAAGAAAAGCCGAGGAAACATCTGATCTTGAAGTTGTTCCAGTCCACACCGTTGACGATGATGAAGTCCACAAAGCTGCGAAAAACCCACCAACAAATGAGTCTGTCGGTTTCATCACTCGCGAAGATCTAGAGTGATTCATGAAGGATCGAGGAAAGGGTAAGGCACCATATGTCCATCGTCATCAACCTCCCTATTCCTCTGCTGTACAGAGGATTTCTCTCCCGAAGAGCTATACTTCACCAACGTTCACACTTTAAAATGGAACGAGGAACGCCTAAGAGCATGTTTCTCGATTCCTAGAGGCGTTAGGAGAACATGAACACAATGATGTCGTCCGACTGAAGGAGTTTTCAAAGTCTCTGACCAGCCGAGCATATACTTGGTACAACAACATCGCACCAAGGAGCATCGCTAATTGGGGAGAAATGGTTAATGCCTTCTACAGGAAATACTTTTTCGTTTCAGAGCAAATTACTCTTTCTGACTTAGGGAGAATGGCTCAGAAAAACACCGAACATCCGAACGAATATGTTAAGAGGTTCAGAATTCAATCCTTGGATTGTCATGATCCTAATGTTACTGAACAACAATTGATGGACTTGTGCATCAACGGGATGATCCCTGTCTACAGAGCCTTGCTGGAAAATCTCTGGTTCCAAACTTTCTCAGAACTCCATGAAACGGCTAAGCGATCAGCAACTACTGCTCCATCCTTACTGGAAAGAACAAAAACTGTCAAAACCGAGGAGCCGCGAGACACTCCAAGCAATATCAGACGCCTAGTCAGTAAACAATACAATTTTCAACCTTCCATGCATGTTGATGAAGGAGGCAAAAGGAAAGCTGAGGCGCAACAACATAAGAATGCTCCTTCAGCATCCCGTCCTGCAAAAGCACCAAGGAAGGACAACCAGGCTAGAAATGCACAACCACCGGCTCAGCGTCACCAGAACGACCAAGAAGAGCCAGATTTCCCTTTTCCCATTGAAGAGGTGATAGAGTTATTGGAAGTCTGGATTCAAGACGGTGCGATCAAACTACCTCCCGTCAGAAGAGAGCCAACAGAAGAAGAAGTGGAAAATCCACGCTACTGTTGCTTCCATAGATATGTCAGTCATCCAACAAGTGATTGCAGAATTCTGAAGCGCATATTCAAAGAAAAGGCTGATTCAGGGGAATTGGGGACTGAAGGAGTGCACAGAAATCTTCTCCATATCAGAACGTTTGCACTCTCCAAGCTACCGGTCAAGGAAGCAGTTCAATCCTTAATTGAGCATGTCTGCGAGTTGCTGTACTTGTCAAAGGCTCAAAGAGATGACATGTTTACTGCACTAAACCACATTGTGTCAGGGAAACGACTAACAATTCAGGAGACGCTCCCTGAACCTCCAGCAACAGACAAAGAGATGTATGACTGGGGACTTCTCACTACAATCCACCTCAAGGGAAATGAATTCAAGCGAGCGTTGGTCGACATTGGCACTTCTATTAACATCATCCCCTTGAAAACCCTCAGAGCCGCTGGCATCACTCGACAAAAAGCAACTCATGATCCTATCTCAGTCAGAGACCATGAAAGAATCTACAGAGATGCTTACGATTACATCATTCTCAAGATAAGGAATGATTCAATCTAGACAGTAACTAAATTCTTCATAATTAAGGAGGATCCAGGATATGACATGGTCCTTGGGCGAGCATGGATTCATGATGGAAAAGTTGCTGCGATATTATCATCTTCAGCTGCGCATTTCTCCATTGAAGAAAGCTCTGACTCGGAAGATGATCAACCGTTCGAGCATTTGGGAAAAGTCGAAGCCTTGATGGAACTCACACAAAAACCTGGGGAAAGCGCCCACGAATTCGTCAGAAGGTTTCGCACTCAGGAAAGTATCATTCCCCCTGATGCATATGTATTACCAACTTTCAAATATGATGCCCTAGTCTGGGGACTCCGTTCTGCTCAAAACCTAGCTATCACTAAACATTATGAGTGGTTAGTTTCGCCTCAGGAATACTTCACTAAGTGGTTAGATGCAGAACCTCTCAAAATTCAGCACTTTACTAACACGGTCATCTCCAGAATAATGGCCGAGTTTGATAAACAGTATTCTAGATGCTTCCCTCTGCGCGAGTGTCCACATGTACCACAACCATGGAATTCCACTGCTCGGGGAATCCCAAATCAGCAATAGATAATCAAGGCACGTACAACCAAGCCTAACAAATTACAGGAAGGAGATTAAGTTCTTAAGGCAAAAAAATGATCTCCATTCTGCAAGGAGCTCCAATTGGGAAGGACATTTTATGGTTGCAAGATCCATAATTGCAAGGATCTAATCAACATGGATAGCAGGACCATACCAGTAACTCATGAGAATTGGCTCAAAGCTTTTGATGTCTGAGGTATTCGGAAATTCAGACGTTCCCTACCAGACACAGAAATATTTGGTTTGCTTTTAGGATTTTCTTTCACATGTATTTTCAATTCCTCCAAAATGTTTGCAATACTCGCATCCAGTATTTGAATTCAGCAATTTATCAAAGTTCTTTATTTAAGAAAAAATCTCTATCAGATCCAAAACCAAAAAGAAAATCCTCAATCACTCACCAATTAAGAAATCAAAACCAAAACCGAAATCTAAAAGCCTCACATCTCTCAGAAGTTCAAAGTCCGAGAGACTATGGAAAGAAAACTAAAGAAAGTCGGCGAAATATGATTTCTGCCTTTCTGCATCCTCCAAGACTTGCAAAGTTGCTCTCTCCGACTCCTGCTTCCTGGTCAACTCAGCAACTTCAGCCATCTTCTTCATCAAGGCCTCACTGGTGAAAGGTGTGTTGCCTTCTACTACTTCCTTGATAGCGTCAACCTTTTGATGAATCCACTTCAGATTAAAGTCGGATTCTTCAGCATTCTTCAAGTTGTACTCCCAATCAAAGAGTGCATCTCTAGTAACAATACTTCTGGCCCTGGAGTGTCTTACTAAACGGAGGAGTAAAAGAAATTACTTCATGAAGATATTCATGCACTATCACGCGGTTCTCCGTCACTGGAGCAGCATCAGCATCCATAGAAACAACTTATGTCTGAGTAGTTCTTCCATTCTCAACTCGGGTTCCACCATCTCGGGCATAACTGGAGTTTCAGTCACCTCTGTAGCATCAACCGCAAGCATTTCATGGTATTTAGGTGCAGGGATGCGTGTCTCATCATCAACAGCCCCAGGATTGCTCAATTCATCATTGTTGGTTCTATCATTCCCAACTTCGGCATTTGGCACCTAATGCGAAGATTACATGGGACTAGAGCGTCTTAAACATGGAAACCCAACACAATCATAAAATCCAGCATGTAAGTGAACTATCACTATCTAAGTTCTCTACTATGCATCCAAGACAGGAGCAAATAGTGTATAGAAGTCATGAAACATGTTTTCAAACAAGCACATCTGAAGAAATTCTGCACTTCCCTATATGAAACGATGAACTGGGAGAAATTGGTAAGGAATCTAAGGTTGAGTCATATGACATTATCTTCGTATGAATGTTCTCTACAACATATAAAAATTTCATAACAATCTGATGGAAGAGCAAGGATATGTAGCCAAAACATCAGACAACATGCAATCTGAAAAAGTTCTGAAGGTCTCCTGGAAGTTCACTATTTCGCCTTTTTCAGGACCTAAACATTCTCAAAGTTCAAAAAGCTTCTTTGCCAAAGCTTGGGAATTTCCTGGGTTTGAAGATACATATGCAGACCGCGAAAATCCGACTTCATACGAGGATTCTACAGCGTTTCTAGTAAAATCTGAAGTCTGAAATTTTCTAGTGACGTATTTCGGCAAGGTTATCAATAAATTTACATGGATTCTCATTAATTCCTTCACAAATCAACGATTTCATACTTCTATAAAGAAATTACAGGATATGTACTTACTGCAGGAGTCTCTAAATCATTTGAAGGCTCGGTAATGCCGGAATCTACATTGGCAACTCCACTATCTTCATTCGGTTCGGGATTTCGGGAATCCTCCATATTCTCATGTCCCAAAGAAGAAGAGCACGCTTCGTCAACATGCTGCTTATCTACAATGATTTCCTCCTGGGTACATCAACAATAATTATTATTATTTCATTCAATGAGATGCCACGATCACCTGCGCGAAAGAGATACTTACATCGACTTCTTAGTCAGTGCTGGATTCCTGAATTGTTTGTCCGGGAATAGGTTGAAGACCGTCATGGAGCAAAAGTCTGAAAATAAATAACAAACCTTGGTCTTGTGATCCTAATTGCACGGGCAGGGAAAAGTCATGACACAAGGAGCGGTAACAACTCACCAAAGAAACGGCTGGGGACTGCACGTCATCCCGTAGTCCTTACTGCTGGGTTCTCCGCTCCCGTATAATTTCTTCCATTTCCGTGGAGTCTACATTGATTCGGGATCTCACTATTCGATCATCCTGTGGTAAATCTAATGAAATAACCAGAAGTACAACTCAGTATGAAAGATCTGTCACCATCACTCAGAGGTCCCAGAAGTACCATTTCTTAAAATTGCATTCGTAGAGATGTCATCTCTGGAAACACCATCTTTGGAATTATCATCATGGGAGTCAGTCATTCTTGCAAAGTGGTTACTTCGGCACATCGTTCATACAAAGCGCAGGATTCAACAAAACAATGAATCATGGAATAAAGGTGTTCACAACAACGTCTACAAAAATGGTAACTATCCAACTCTTACCTATTTACAATTTCACTAGCTGTGGTGATTACAATCTCGAGAATTTTTTCGCTCCTTCAAACCTGCAAAGACGAACAAAATTCGTTATTCACAACCATAACGTGATTTTCATAAAACTGTGAAGAATTCACGAAACTTCCATCATGTGAACAATTCACATTATTTTCACCGTGTGAGCGACTCCCACCGAGTGAACACTCATTGGTTTTGTGCATACACTACAAGATCACAAAATCCATGCAAACAGTATTTCATCAAAAATTGTTTACTTCTAGCAATTGCTGAAAATCAAAAACTTAATTTCACATAAGTTTTCACTGTGTGAACATTCACCGGTTTTTCAAAAATTGGACAGACGTCCATTCTACAATTGTGAAAACTCACATACAGATATTATTTCACCATGTATAATTGTCTACTTTCAACAGTTGTTCAAAATCAAAACATTGAATTTACAAAAATATATTTTAACGTGAAACTCACGTAAATTTGAAAATATATATATATTGCTCCCTCGCGCGAGCATCTGTGTTTGAAACGCGTATATTTTCAAAAATTTATGAAAGCTCACATATCGAAAATAAAACATTTCATGAAAGATCATCAACAAATTTTTTATTACTAACAGACGCACGTCTATTAAAAAAAAAAGAAAACCTTTTTCTCTTGTACGAGCATCCACCTTTGAAACGAGAGTTTATTCCCTTTTGTGAAATTTCACATATTTAAAAAAAATAAAAAATAATAATAATGGCTTTCTTGAAAGCGCGTAGACAAAATTTTTATCACTATATTTTGTTTGTTTCTTAACTACGAACGACGAACGTCTGTTCCTAAAACAAGGATTTCTTTTTGGGCTTGGTCCCGCAAACATTAAACCGACCAAAATAGGATACTCGATCGTCCAAATCAGCAATGCCTCATCTCTCCGTGACCACGAGATGACACTCCATCACACCATCAGGATCCTCACCTGAGCATTTGCTTGTACATGACACCATTGGAGCAAATCGGGGTTTTGAAAATACCTTTGTACGACTGAGTTCCGCTGCTCGTCTCGTAGAAAATCACCATCTAATGCTTACTGCGACACATGACTATCCCTCACAAAGCAGGGGACTTAATGTTGAAGGTGGATTTTCGACAAGGGTCAAAGTCGTAAAATCATGATACTTCATGTTTCTGACCCGGCTTCAGGAACGCATGTGACGATCCATATTTTACAATCCGTGAACCGTTTTCACGATCCCTGATCGAGTACCTCTAAGAGCCACGATGAATGTGATTCTCGAAAGGCCTCCCACTTGCTGAGCGTTCTATGTTGTGCATTTCATCGCATCCCTCTATGTAGAAGAAAGATTGGGTGGTCCTCCATACGTAATTGTTTGTTGAGAGGACAAAACGCCTTCAGGACGTCGGTGACACTCACTGTTCCCTGACTACATAGAGGTACCTGCCTCTACATAGAAGAACGATTGGGCGATTCTTCGTAAGATTGAGAGCAATGACGCCTTCAGGACGTCGGTGATACTCACTGTTCCCTGACTATGTAGAGAGACGTGTATAGACCTAGGCGGTTCTCCGTAAAATTGAGAGAAATAACGTCATCAGGACTTCGGCAACACTTGTTGTTTCACTGACTATACGCAAGAGATTAAATTCTAACGTGACATTCACCACTGAATTCCTAGAAGATAATCTATCTTATCTCATTACTCATATTTCATGATCGAAATGGTAATAGATAAATGTATTACTCTGATTTCATGATCGAATCCATGGCTGATCTCATAAACTGGTAATAGATATTACTCCAATTTCATGGTCGAACCCACGGCTGGTCTCATGAAATGGTAATATCACCACTTATTTTATTACTCCGATTTCGTGGCCGAATCCACGATCCCATGGAATGGTAATACCTATTTTATTATTCTGAATTCATGGTCGAATCCACAGCTGATCCTATGAATTGATGATAAAAAAAACTACTCATCTTTATTACTCAGTTTCATGAATTATTCACCACTGAATTTCATAAATTAGTAATAAATACTCAGCAATCGGGTATCTGGACCACCACTGAGTAAGCCCCATAAAATGGTGCAAGTGTACTCGACAATGATGCATGACTGAGCGCCCGGATGCACAAACGAGTATTCAAAAATATAGAAAACGAGGAATCCTACACAAAACAGGAGAGATAAACAAATAATAATAATAAAATAGTGGAGAGGCGCCCATGGGACGGGCCCACCGGCAGGCCGACCGTGCCCTAGCCGTGGCCGTTCCCATGCCTCTCCGATTATTTTTCTTATTTTATCATTTTCATGAACTCATGAAAACTCCCTCATCCCAACAACTTTCCTTGTTTGAGCAAAACTCACGATTTCTCCATATTTTGATGAACTCATGGAAAATAATATAAAATTAGGGAAATGTGTGCGGGACCGAGCAACATAGCCGGCCGGCCATGCCCAAGCCGTGGCCGGTCCCACACCTTTCAAACCCTAACTTTTCATAATTATGATTTCCCTCAACTCATGAAACTCCCTTGTTTCAACAAAAACTCATGGATTCTCCATAACTTCAAGGATTCATGAAGAATAATATTATAAAATAGGGAAAGGTATGCGGGACAAGGAAACTTAGCCGACCGACCATGCCCAAGCCGTGGCCGGTCCCACACCTTGAAATACCTAATCTTGCATAATTATTATTTTCCTCAATTCATGAAACTCCTGGGTTTGAGCAAAATTCATGATTTCTTCGTATTTTCTCAAATATTGATCAAATCACGAAAAACCAAAATCCAACATAGTCACACGACTGGCTAGTCTCTCACGGCAATTTTAAATATTAAAACACTTTTATTTTAATATTTTCAAAATATTGATAAATTGAGCATACATGCTCATTCCAACAAAAATCGAGAATTCTCAGTCAAGATGAAACTCTTCTGAAAATTCACGATGTTGCTCGAACGCACATCAGAAAATACTGAGACTCTCAGTATGGAAACACGGAAACCACGGCAACACGTGCATGCCTCCATGACCGACCAGAGTCATTCCTAGGTCTTGTAAAAGCCGGTCCCACATGTTTTCATAATTCTGACCTAATTTGCTCAATTGCTCGTACTAGGCCCGAACTCTCTCCAACCAACTAGAGAATCCTTCAAATGACCAACAACCAGTCCCGTGACCACCAAGAGCCGGTCCCATGAGCTCTTGGTCGGTCCTCATCTCTCATACCTAGGTTTTGTCACCTAATGCTGAATCCAGCAATATTTCAATAAATGATGAATCCTGCATTTAATCATCGTTTTTTCACCAACTCTCAAACTGAGAACCATGGTGCGTTCTCACTCGAGCACTGGGCATCACATGGACGCTCATCATCCCATGTGGTCGGTCCCTCTTCACTCATGACAAATTTTCATAAATTCACCAATTGTTGAAGGATTGATTAAAAATTAGGGTTTCGAACAAACGCTCCACGAATCACCATTCTGAGCAAGTTCAAACACAAAATTATGTTGATTCAGCAATCAACATCCAAATTAATAATATTTGGTAATTCACCAATATTTTTGGTTAGTATTTTATTGGGTCACGGCACCAGTAAATAATTCTTTGAATTGAGCAATACTTGCTCAGTTGCTCGAATATTGATCCAACCATCAATATTCGGTAATTCATCAGTAGTTTGTCGAATTGAGCAACACTTGCTCAATTACACGTCAAATTACCAATATTCAGTATAAATTATTGAATTCGTCGAATTGAGCAATACTTGCTCAGTTGCTTGACAAACTCTCGATTTTCAGAAATCCGTCAGATTGAGCAATACTTGCTCAGTTGCTCTACAAACTCTCAATATTCGACAATTCGTCGAGTTGAGCAAAACTTGATCAGTCGCTCTAGTCAGTAATTCATTGACATCTCAGAGAACTACATGTTCAATCCATGAATCGTTGAGCATTCACCACTTATGCTCGATTCAACAAAACTAGACTCACAGTCTAAATCAGTCAACAGCTGACCAACTAATACACGTCTTCCTTGCAGACTCCACGATTCGTGAAATATCAATCACGTCAAAAATGGGGGATATCACTTAGGGTTTTGGTCTGGCGGTCTACGGCACATGGATTCATCCACAACGAGAAATGTGCGTAAGTCGTGTAAAAGGTTGAAAGAGTTAGCAAAGTAGTGGGTGCACGATCAGTCAAGTCTCCACACGACGTGGAACTGACTTTACCACGATCTCCCACTTTCCCACTCTTTCACTCAAGAAACCTTCGCACTTACAGGGATCAGTGGTGCATCATTCTTGCAATATAAATAAGTCTAAATCGAGGACAACATAAGGATGGGATATCATCAATCATCGATTATCATCATTATCCGTCAACAACTCGATATAAACTTATTCACATAACTCAACTTCAGCAGTTCAGCAATATTGCAGAAACCTTCAACACAGCCACAATCCTTGATCATCACTGATCCCATACAACTCTCAGCTTCCCTCCTACAGATCAACCCATCTCCCTCTTTGAGACCGAATTGAATCTGGAACGGACATTGTCTTGGTTTAGGCTGGAGTCATACAGATTGATTTCCCGAATCTAAGCACCCCCTTTCCAGCGGTGCATCTGTGTGAGGTTCGGCAGTTCGCTCGGTTGATGAGTCTCGACAGAACGCTCGACTCTCCACTTTCCTAGAAAACCAGCAAACCATTTTTTCCTATCTACACAGTTATGAGAATATTATTGTTGAAGCCGTAGAGGAAACTGAGACTCCAGTTACTATTGAAACCGAGCAAAGAACAGAAGAGACTGTCCCAGAAGAATATGCTGTAATGACAATAGAGGATGCTCTAGTAGTTGAGAATCGTGTAGTAATACACGAATATCCCAATGCGGGTATTGTTTGTGAGCGTCCATTTGGTGTTCAACTCCCGTATCATGTGTATGTTGGTGGATTCAGCGTTCCTACTGGGTATGCCAACATGTATGAGAAGTTGTGGAAAATGTATGGTCATACTGTTGTTTTCAGGGATCCTGATCGTAGCTACTTCTTGACAATGCAATTTGGAAACATATTGCGTGTTATAGATGACATACGAACCAGGTCCAGAAGTACTGTTACTCGAGATGTACTCTTTGATTGGGAGTACAACTTGGAGAATTATGAGAGACTTGGCTTTAACTTGAAGTGGCTTCGTCAGAAGATCAACATTATCAAAGATGCAGTAGTGAAGAACATCCCTTTTACTAGTAATGTTGTGATGGAGAAAATGACCAAGATTGCTGAGATGACCAAAAAGATGGAGTTGGAGATAGCGGCTTTGCAAGTCTTGGAGAATCCTAAGAAGCATAAATCATACTTCGATGGCTTCCTTTAGTTTTCTTCCGATAATATTCGAACATTGATCTTCTGAGAGATGTGAGGTTTTATTTTGGTTTTGAATTTTTGATTGGTTTTGAATTCGTGAGTGACTGAGGATTTTCTTTTGAATTTTGGATCTGATAGAGACTTTTTCTTAAATAAATAACTTTGATAAATTACTGGCTAGCAACAGTGGTGGTACTCCGGAAAGCATTCATGCTTCTAATGATGGTGGTGACATTACTCCTCCTCACACCAACGTCTAAAATCATCCTCTCTTCAGGCGGCATCCAGAAGAAATTAGAGAAAATCCGCCTACCATAGGCGATCTCATGAAAGTCCAGGAAGTTCTCGCCAAAAATTAAACTGACATGGATGCTACTCAGAAGGAACTATTCAACTATCTCAAAACCCTCACTGACAAGATGTCAGACAAAACTCAGGAGAAAGGGAAAGACAAGGAAACATCTCCGAGCACGGATCCTGAAGTTATCAAAGTTATTTATTTAAGGAAACATCTCCATCCACAGATTGGTGACCACAGAATCAGAAGGTGGAAACATCTCCAACCCTTACTTTCCCAAAGGTCGTGCTACTGGATAGGAAAACCGCGCTGAAGTCTGTTATGGGGTTGGCCACAAACAGAAGGTGGGTTGGCACGTAGGAGAGCTATTCATGACGCGTTGGCGCGTTTGGCGTGCTACTATGGTAAAGTGGCACGTTTGGCATGTGCGCTTGAAATGCTCGTTTAGCATGTTGGCGCGAGCGCTGGCTTTGTGAAGACAATTTGGCATGGTGGCCACTTGACGCAATTCCACCTCTCTTAATGTTGTGGCATTTAGAGAAACCTTATTGGTCAATAAAAAGAGATGGACGACCAAGCATGGGCGTGGCCACACTTCTGGTGTGCATGGTAGATTTAGCGCGACCTGATTGGTCGATGGGGAATAGGGACGACAAGTATGGGCCCATCACAACTCATGGGAGTGTGGAAGGTTTAAAGCGACTTGATTGGTCGACAGGAGATAAGGGCCGGTCGGTCAACATGGGGTGTGGCCACTTGCAAGTGGCGCCGAACGGCCTATATCGTGGTCACACCTTCTTTTGTTGATGCTCCTTCTCCGCGACTCCTTTATTCCTTGCTTTCTGATTTTGGGTAGGATTTTGTACCTACTAATCCACGGCGGATCAATTGCTTAGTTTTTTAAGCTTAATTTCGACCAACGGGGTCTAATATACTGCGCAGGGCGCAAAACCCTAATTTTTGCAAATTAGTCAGGTTTTTGAATTTTGTGAACTATCACAAAATTGATTGAATTCTATGTATTGACACAGAATTCTTTATGGCCAGAGAGTGTTATGCTTTCTGATTGAGTACTTTATGCAAGGACCTTAACCTTGATACTTGGAAATTCGTGCTACTCTGCTGCGAGTGAACACAAATTCGTCATGCCATACCAATATTAAGGGTTCTGTCGGGGAACATAAGCACAAGAAAAGTACTCAGTGGGTATTATATTAATAAATAATATACACAAGGAGCGGAGAGTATCTGGGATTATTTCTACATGCACCAGTCTGGATAAATTTCATGCAAATATATTAAATGGCTCAATAAATGCGTCAGTGGAGAGTTTGAACACTCATCACTTTTACATGGCTCCGTTTCTTTGCAGAATGACGGCACATTAAATGCATGGTTTTACAAATTTAGCTCTGAACTAAAAACCACCATCAACATTAAGTCCCCTGCTTAGCACGTAACAGTGCCATTGTTGCGGGGTAATCATGAGATGGTGACAGAGAAGGATGAAAAATCGAAAGGGCAAGACATGAGAAGATTACCAGGAAAATTAAATTGACCTTTGGCAAGAGTCATGAACAGTCTGCAATCTTTGTGCTGGCACGCTTATGTCTTGGCCACGGAGTACTGGTGCCAAGTAGTATTGGTGCAGCGATCCTTGAATACAAAGACGAGTGTTGATGTGGTGGAGCCGCCAGCACTATAAAGTATTGAGGCAGTATGCATGACAACACAGTAGTGAGTGTTGAGGAATTTGTACGTCTCAACACTAAAAGAAGGATGTGTTGAGGAAGTATGCCTGACAACAGAGTAATGAGTGTTGGGGAATTTGCACGTCTCAACACTAAGAGGAAGGATGTGTTAAGGCAGTATGCCTTGCAATACAGTGGTGAGTGTTGAGGAATATGAACGTCTCAACACCAAGAGGAAAAATGTGCTGAGGCATTTTACCTGGAAACATAGTGGTAAGTGTTGAAGAATTTTCACGTCTCAACACTAAGAGGAAGTATGTGTTGATGAAATTTGCCTGGAAACACCGTGGTGAGTGTTGAGGAATTTGAACGTCTCAACACTAAGAGAAAAAAACATGTTGAGGCAGTATGCCTGACAAAAAAATAGTGGTGTTGAGGAATTTTCACGTCTCAACACCAAGAGGAGGGTGTGTTGAGGCAGCATGCCTGGCAACACAGTAGTGAGTGTTGAGGAATTTACACGTCTCAACACTAAGAGGAAGTATGTGTTGAGGAAGCATGCCTAGCAACACAGTAGTGAGTGTTGAGGAATTTATACGTCTCAATACGAAGAGGAAATGTGTGTTGAGGCAGCATGCCTGGCAACAAAATAGTGAGTGTTGAGGAATTTACACGTCTCAACACTAAGAGGAAGGATGTGTTGAGGAAGCATGCCTAACAACACAGTAGTGAGTGTTGAGGAATTTACACGTATCAAAACTAAGAGGAAGGATGTGTTGAGGAAGCATGCCTAGCAACACAGTAATGAGTGTTGAGGAAGTTACACGTCTCAACACTAAGAGGAGAGATGTGTTGAGGAAATTTGCCTGGAAACGCAGTAGTGAGTGTTGGGGAATTTTCACGTCTCAACACTAAGAGATTTAAAACTTATTTGATATTCCTAATAGATATAAAACATTAGTTTTAAGGATAATTACTTAGCTATGTCTCCGCTAGGCATGTCATTCGCGCATGACTGGGCTTTAGGTGTATCAGTCTCTCCCGTGAGTAAGCAACGTGGCAAAAGTCCCCATGTGTAATTATCCTGAGCTTATTTTCTCGTGGAAGATGTGCTTCCATTGCATTCGCTGGTAAGGCGGTGACTGCATTTAAACTTCTAAACCTGAAGGATGCTTCAGTCCCCAAGTGTAGCTTACTTTTATTGTACCACCTTGAATCCACGCCTCTGTGATTTGATACAATTTTATTGTACTCTCCTGGATGGGATGATTGGAATATCACTTGGACGAAATATTCTTTGTAGTGGTTGCTGCTATGGTGAAGCTATGGCTAGTATTAACAAACGAGAAGCAGCGGTTCTTGGTAGCAGCTGTGATCAGAAGAGATTTGGCTGGCCGCGATCATAATCCTTGACAGGGAGGAGTGGCGGCTACGGGAACGAACCTTGGTAGGAAGGAGTGGCGGCTTCTGGAGAGAACGTTGAAGTGGCTTATAGAACGAAACATTGAAGAGGAGCGGCTTCTGGAGGTGAGACGTTGAAGCAGCTCCTGGAGTGAAATGTTGAAGCGGAGCGGCTTCTGGAGAGAACGTTGAAGAGGTGAGGATTCTGGAGGTGAGGCGTTGAAGCGGCTCCTGGAGTGAAACGTTGAAGCGGAGCGGCTTCTGGAGAGAATGTTTAAGCGACTCCTAGAGCGAAACGTTGAAGCGGAGCGGCTTCTAGAGAGAACGTTGAAGCGGATCCTGGAGCGAAACGTTGAAGCGGAGCGGTTCTGGAAGCGAAACGTTGAAGCGGAGCGTCTTCTGGAGCGAAAATTTGAAGCAGCTCCTAGACCAAAGTTCTAAGCGCCAACACAACACGACTTAGAGCTTGAAAAAATATACCTCGGCGCTGCACCTTGGAGAAATAAAAATCTCACACACATGCTCCATCATATATTACATTGTTTTGTGAACAGAGTCCCCAGAAAGCATTAATGCACAACTCCACCAATTGATGTTCGGTCACATTTGGATTATGACAATCTAAAGCCCGAATTCTGAATCCCTTGACTAAGCATTCAGATGTTCATTGTTTCGCTCCTTTTGAGTTGTGTCCATGTCCGTCTGATCCTTAGAAAAACTTCTTGTATTTCCATCAAACCAGCAATGATAATAGGGGGTTGGCTTTCTCTGGCTCCTCCGGTCTCTCGTTCTGATGGTGGAGTGGCGGCGGCCAAGGTAACAACCGGGGGCGTCACGCTTGAAGAAATATTAGGCGTGGCGGCAGCGGCTCTGGCTCTGGTGATCGGAGGTGTAACGTCTGAGGGAACGTTTCCTACTATGCTGGTGTTGATCATGCTAACAGGTGGTATATTGATATCACTGGAAGGAACATTGATACCAATGATGTTTTCACCGCCGGTGGACTCAAGGTTTTTTGCTGATCCAGACCTTAGCTCTACCATCTTGAAATTGGGATTGGAAAAATGAAATTATTATTGGGAATTGATATTCCAACCGAGAGATTAATCTCCCACTGTGGTCACCAGTTGTTTATGGGTGAAAATTGTTTCTGCTGGTTTTGGTAAATTTGGGTGTGTGGATGAGAAACGAGTCTAAACCTAAAACAAATGCACTGCACGGGAGTACTTTAGATTCGAGAGATCAATCTGTACAATCCTGGCCTAAACCAAGAAATGGCAGTTCCAGTCTTGCTTCAGTCATAAAGTGAAGGAAAAGGGTTGGTATTAGGGAGGGAAGCGAAGAAGGTGTGATGCGTGTCGTAACCACAACAAATTAATTAATATTTTTCTCACTAATTAACAAGTAATATAGCGATAGTAAGGATCGTTCCCACGAGGAGCAAGAGGTTTTAGTTGTCTTATAATGTCACAAAAAAGGGGGGTTTTAGATTTTATAAAGTAAAAGAATAAACAAAGCAATTAAAAAGATAAAGTTGAAATCAATAAGAGAGATTAGATCAGGGAATCCTTCTTCGTTGCAAAACAATGATTCAAGTTATGTTCTTTTCAACTTTTTATTAGTCATAGATTATCACCAAACGTAGGTAAAGCAGCTAGCTCAGTGCTAAACCCCTAAATCCCTAGTATCACCAGATACAGAAGTTCTCGACTACAGGGTTCTATTCACCAAACCACCTAGTAGTAGCTCACTCAAGATGTAATTTAGTTAAACGAATTAAGATTTATGAATTTATTAGGTTTATATTAGTAGTTAGACTCTTAGCTCAAGGTCTACTTGCTAACGTTGTTTCCACACACAATTGCTCAACGTAATCCCTCTGCAAGGTCTCGTGTTTGCTACTTATGTAAAGAGTCAAGAAACGATTACTTATCCCCTAACTTTCACTAGCTTTAGATCCATTAACAAATCAATTTAGTATGCATCCTAAACGACCTATCAATCAACCATGAATGTATAAACATTCCTATTAGTAAAAACAAATCAATTTAATGGAGAAGAGTCACCCAGATGGCAACCCCCTTAACCTTAGCTGTCCTGTCTATAGTGCTCCTCCAAAAGAGTAGCCCTTTAATATTGACTGGACTCCAGATGGTGTTTGCCCCTGAAATGACATTTTTTCCCTTTTTTCTCAACTTGAGTGATTTCTTCTTCTTTTCCTCCATGGGACTCCAGAGTAGCTATAAAACTCAAAAACACGCGTAAAATACATAATTTACAAGAAAAATAGCAGAGAAAGCATAAACAATAGATAATAAATAGGATGTATTCTACACCCTATCAAATTCCCCCACGCTTAGACTTTGCTAGTCCTCGAGCAAATCAAACTAAAACTTACAACTTCAAAGCTTTCCAGCGTCCCAAGCATCCAAAGAGATATGAAGGCATAGAGTTTCTGCATGCTAGTAATAAGAAGTTAGAAATACTAAAGAACATATTCTCATTCTTAAATGTTGATTGATAAATAACCACACCATAATGAGAGAACGCATGTTTGAGAGCGATCAGTAAGCATTTTGCCTCGACTTCTGCCTCACCAAAAAGGGTTTTATGAAATTGCACTCAAAGAACGTACTTTTATGGTTCTCACATGTGTGCAAGTAGGAATGAAGAGAGAATTCTTGCAACACGTTGAATGGTGGGAAGGATAACTTCCGAAATATTTTAAAAACCCACATATTTTAACATTTTGAAAAACCGTTCTTCTGACGATCTCTAAAAAAGGAAATCAACCACTATTATCGAGGATGAGATTACTTACTCACCTTAACATACAATTGCCAATGATGATAACATCACTCTCACAGCATCCAATAGAAACGTCTTCCACTCCTCGTCTTCATCTTCTTGGTCTTCGGCTTCGGCTTCAACTATTGATGATAAACTTTTGAATTTCATAGATCCTTGACAATTTGTAACTTTCTTCCTCAAAATCGTTGTCGCTTGAAACTTCTTTATAGATTTTCCTTCCCCCACGGCTTATTAAATAAAACAAAAATAAAAAAATTCTTGTCTCTTTTTTTTTTCATTTTTTTTTTTAAAATATGCTTAACCACTCCCCCACACTTAAACCTTACATTGTCCTCAATGTAATTGAATCGTCTAAGTAAAGTAAAGGTGGTAAATCCTAACATGATATGGAACAAGAAAAATAAATAAACAAAAAAAAAAAGTAAAAGTAAAAGAATAAGAAATACAAAACCTATGGGTTGCCTCCCATTTAGCGCTTGTTTTAAAGTCGACGTCCCGACTTGGTTTCTTGTAAGATTCACTCCCCATATACTAACAATCTGAGAATTTGGGGATCCACCCACAATACATGTTTTGCAAACAATAACTCCATAGTCCATACAAATGTTAGCATAAGAAAATAATAATAATGTTATCGCTCGATAGAAATTTCCCCCACACTTAGTCTTGTCCACACTCGGAAGTGCATAAAGAACATAGAATTTGGGAACTTCCATGTATTCCTCTTGGCAAACCTGCATAGTGTTAGCATCAAGTGTTTCCAATGGTGGATATCTAGAAACAAAATCATCCAAAAATACTTTCGAAGCACATACATTCAAACCAATAAGAGGTAAAGGAGAAGAATCAATATGCAAAGGGTTTGGAAAACCTTGCACAATTTCTTGTATTACGGAATCCTCTTCATATTTAAAAAATTCAAGTGAATTACTTACCTCTTGTATATCGTGGTCCTCTATCAAACCTTGCAACCATTCTTCGTCGTTTTCTACCTTAACCAAAGTCTCAGCATCATTAAAATCATTGGCGAGTTCAATTGGGTCTTCCACAAAATCAATGAATTTGGTTTCATCCTCTAGCATCATCTCTTCAACATTCTCATCATCGGAATCGGGCCATTCACTAAAATGATTTTCATCGGTATAAATTGTAAGATCTTGTGAGGGTGTTACACCGTTTATAACAATAGGTAAGTCACACCCAATCTCCTCTTTTTGAATAAGTGAAGGATCGTTATTATGACCCGGAGTTGGAATAACTTCCTCATTGTTGCAACGCTCTTACACTACCGCGGACTCATTTCTTTCCCTAAGGAATTTTTTAAAAGCACTAATTGCATCTTCCTCAAGCTCTACCTTTTGAATAGGTGATTGATCATTATTAAGATCAAGGCTCGAGTAGGCTGCACTAGCGTCATCAAAAGTCTCCAAAGGTTGGTCCTTTTCAACACAATCATCTTCAGTTTCAGAATCACCATAATAAGAATCTTCGTCGGTTTCATAACCTTTATCCAGACGTCGTTAAGTTCCATATGAATGGTCCTACTAATTTCTGCGACAAGCTCTTCCGGGGTTCCATCATCTTCCAACTTGTACAATTTCTGTGCAAGTTTCTTGACGTTCACACGCTTACCACCGTTGGCTACAATAGGTTCTCTTTCCCAGGACTCTTCCCTTTGAATGGGTAAATGATCATAACTACGATCCAGAGTCGGATGAGAAAAAGTGTTGCAGAAATTGGTTTGTGCGACGTTCTTTTTATCACGGTCAAGTTGGTCTAGTATTTGTCGCATATATTGCAATTCTTTCATAATCTGCATACAACTCGAATGAATCCATTTAGAAGTAGACTTATCCCACCTTGGTGCTTGACTTACATACCTACTACAAGGTTATTGATATGTATGAGAATATCCATAAGGTTTTGTAGGAAATTGATCATAGCCAAAAGATTGGTTTTGATTGTATCCTAAAGATGGTTGGAAGTTGCCATAATGTTGAGGTCGTGTATTGATTGTTGTAATATGCTTGCTCTTGTCCACCGTACATGGAAAACTGGTACCTGAAATAAAAAATCTAGAAAACAAGTTAAAAACAAAAATAAAATGAAAATAAAAACAACTAAAGCTGCTCTGCTGCTCCCCGGCAGCGGCGCCAAAATTTGATGCGTGTCGTAACCACAACAAATTAATTAATATTTTTCTCACTAATTAACAAGTAATATAGCGATAGTAAGGATCGTTCCCACGAGGAGCAAGAGGTTTTAGTTTTCTTATAGTGTCACAAAAAAGGTGGGTTTTAGATTTTATAAAGTAAAAGAATAAACAAAGCAATTAAAAAGATAAAGTTGAATCAATAAGAGAGATTATATCAGGGAATCCTTCTTCGTTGCAAAACAATGATTCAAGTTATGTTCTTTTCCACTTTTTATTACTCACAGATTATCACCAACCGTAGGTAAAGCAGCTAGCTCAGTGCTAAACCCCTAAATCCGTAGTATCACCAGATACGGAAGTTCTCGACTATCGGATTCTATTCACCAAACCACCTAGTAGTAGCTCACTCAAGATGTAATTTAGTTAAACGAATTAAGATTTATGAATCTATTAGGTTTATATTAGTAGTTAGACTCTTAGCTCAAGGTCTACTTGCTAACGTTGTTTCCACACACAATTGCTCAACGTAATCCCTCCGCAAGGTCTCGTGTTTGCTACTTATGTAAAGAGTCATGAAACGATTACTTATCCCCTAACTTTCACTAGCTTTAGATCAATTAACAAATCAATTTAGTATGCATCCTAAACGACCTATCAATCAACCATGAATGTATAAACATTCCTATTAGTAAAAACAAATCAATTTACTTGAGATAAGGGTCACCCAGATGGCAACCCCCTTAACCTCAGCTGTCCTGTCTATAGTGCTCCTCCAAAAGAGTAGCCCTTTAATATTGACTGGACTCCAGATGGTGTTTGCCCCTGAAATGACATTTTTTCCCTTTTTTCTCAACTTGAGTGATTTCTTCTTCTTTTCCTCCATGGGACTCCAGAGTAGCTATAAAACTCAAAAACACGCGTAAAATACATAATTTACAAGAAAAATAGCAGAGAAAGCATAAACAATAGATAATAAATAGGATGTATTCTACACCCTATCAAATTCCCCCACGCTTAGACTTTGCTAGTCCTCGAGCAAATCAAACTAAAACTTACAACTTCAAAGCTTTCCAGCGTCCCAAGCATCCAAAGAGATATGAAGGCATAGAGTTTCTGCATGCTAGTAATAAGAAGTTAGAAATACTAAAGAACATATTCTCATTCTTAAATGTTGATTGAGAAATAACCACACCATAATGAGAGAACGCATGTTTGAGAGCGATCAATAAGCATTTCGCCTCGACTTCTGCCTCACCAAAAAGGGTTTTATGAAATTGCACTCAAAGAACGTACTTTTATGGTTCTCACATGTGTGCAGGTAGGAATGAAGAGATAATTCCTGCAACACGTTGAACTTCCAAATCCTCATTCCATAATAACACCACTTTCCCTTTGTAGCTCAACTTCCAAATCCAAGTCTTTCTCAAATCTTCCATCTTCTCTTTCCAAATCCAAGCCCAATTCTTCAAACCCATGAGTCTAGATGAGTCTAGAAAATTCTTCACAAATTGGGTCGCCGAAAATTTACTGGTTCCACCGGAATACGGAACCGGAAAGCTACTTTCGGCCACCTAAGATGATGTCTGTTAACGGAATATTCCGTCATTGTGCTGTTAGAGATAACTGTCAAACTAACGGTCTTATGTTAGTCAACTAGGTCAAAGAAAGGAGAGGTCAGACACCGAGTTAGCATCTTACTCGGCTAACTAGTCTTACTCAACTGAGTTAGGATTTACAAATCATCTGAATCTCTGAGTCGACTCATCAGAGAGAAGATTTAGACAGAGTTTCCTCTGTTTCAGGGCGATTCCAGGCCAAATTCAGGCCTATTTTTGGTCTTCTCCTGTGACAATCCTAACATTCATCTAGTTCTCAAGCAACATTTCATTCATCCCTGTAACAGAACAGTCATACACCCATAATCATTTGCTACTCGGTTCTTGAGATTTGTTGCAGCACCAACACAACCCCTTTTGATATAATCAATTCCATCTCTCCACAGCATCACCAACATCTATCATGTCTTGATTTCACACACTGCAATTCTTCTTTCATTCATGTAGTCTTGTTGTTCTTCAATTCAAACACAAAAACACTACTAACAACATCAACACTTCAGACCTCCACCCATGAACCATTTCCTGTACAGCAACTCTCATTTCTTCTCTATTTGTTTCCAAACTCACAACAACATCAATTTCAGCCAACCCTTGAGCGTCACCAACAGCACCAGCATCTCTCAAATTCAGTTCCACCATAAACCCAATTGCAGCGAGAACCTATCAATTCATCCTTGCTTCTCAACAATTCTTCTCTTTCGAACAACAACAGAACCATTCTTCATCTCCATGTCTTGCTCGAATCAACAACGACATCAATTCTGCCATGTCTTCATCACCAGAACCCCATCAATTCCATTTACAGCATTATCATATCTCGGATTCATCAACGGAAATAGAACCCATCTCTTTTGTGATGAATTCAAATCATAGATCCATTTCAAACCCCATTTGCATATGCTACTCAATTCTCGAGCTGGACCGCAATATATTTCTTCACTTCTCGATCTGAACTTCAAGATGGCCATCATCTTTATCTTCTCAAACAAACCCTGATTCATATTCCAGTCCACACCCATTTCAATTTCATCTTCTCTAAATCAACCAACAGTAGCAGCTCTCAGATCCCCTTTCTCTTGTTCATTAAATCGTCTCCTAATCAACCCATTATTCACAGAAACTACCGATTTCGGCTCTTTCCAGTGAACCCATTCTTTGATTCACACCATCAACATCTGAATATCTCAAGAACACGGCATCAATAATCGATTGCAGCAACAAGTCATTCTGATTTCTCCCCTTCATGAGCTATGAATTTCTCTTTCTTATCTCACAGAATATGCTCTCAAAACCCTCTTCAATCTCTCAATTTCTCGTGGAAGTAAAAACAGCAGCCATTGTTTCCTTCTTCTCAATTTCAGGTTATTTGCGGCTGAAGAAATGATTGAGAAGGTTGATTTTTCTCGACTAATTAGGTTATAGTTTTAGGGAAGGATTCAGACACCCCAGTACTTGAGATAAGGGTCACCCAGATGGCAACCCCCTTAACCTCAGTTGGCCTGTCTATAGTGCTCCTCCAAAAGAGTTTCCCCTTAATATTAAATAGACTCCAGATGGTGTTCGCCCCTGAAATGACATATTTGCCCTTTTTGCTCAACTTGGGTGATTTTTTCTTCTTTTCCTCCATGGGACTCCAGAGTAGCTATAAAACTCAAAAACACGCGTAAAATACATAATTTACAAGAAAAATAGCAGAGAAAGCATAAACAATAGATAATAAATAGGATGTATTCTACACCCTATCAAGGTGTTGAGACCAGAATGGTTAATTCTGAAGGTGTGGCTATTTTATAACTTGTATCAGAATTTGGAACTGGCTTGTAGAATGAAAGCTATCAATTCTTTGGTATTTTCTGGATATTGTGTTATTGTTCTCACTAAAACTTGTTGTTTGGTGGAAATAGGTGAAACCTATTTATACAAGTCATAATTGAACGCACCCTGGTCTCGCGGGAAGTGGGAGTGATTGAGTGATGAAAGAGTGGAGTAATGTGTAACCGCCAGAAACCACGCTTCCACGATGAAGGAAACATATTTGCTTACACCCATTACTTCTTGCCACCACTAACTGCCATGTTTCCTGACACTTTCTTATAATTGGAGTGTTGCACGCCGCACGTTGTAAACCGACAGACCAATACCCTGATGAGTATCCCCCAGTTTGTGACATGTTTGATGTCTCGAGTTTTCATGGAAAATGTGTAGCAGTCTTCTACGTGTGGCAAGTCAAAGTCAAGAGACTTACCACAGGAAAATAGCACGTGATGCTATTAGGCTTGTCTTGGCTGGTCGCCAGAAACTTGCCACATGCCTGTTAATTTCATGGAAAATTTGGACGGATAAGATTGTATCTCATGAGAAAGGGTGGCCATTGATTATGGCCACAACATGTTGGCGCCTATCAATAGCACAGTGGCGCCATTGATACATATTAATGGCGTAATGGCGCTTTTAGCGCATGCCATTGGAACGGTGGCATGGTTGGCATGGTCAGCGCATGCCAGTAGCACAATGGTGCAAGTGGCGTCTGGCGTAGTCATGGCCTCCAGATTTTTGCATATTAGTGTTGGACTCAAATGTGGTGGGGAAACATCAGTTCCAGTAGCCACATCAATCCCACTGTTCTGTGGAACATTATTTGGCTTGGTGGGCGTAGCAACTTTGCATAAATTAGGGTTTGGCATGCCGAAACCCTAATTAGCACATACGACATTGCGGCATGTGATCGTGGCACAATGGCGTTTTGGCCACGAACATAAGGTGGGTTGGCACGTAGGTGGGTTATTCATGGCGCGTTGGCGCATTTGGCGTGCTACTACGGTAAAGTGGCACGTTTGGCATGCTCGTTTGGCATGCTCGTTTGGCATGCCATTGGCATGTTGGCGCTGGCGCTGGCTTTGTGAAGCCAATTTGGCATGGAGGCCACTTGACGCAATTCCACCTCTCTTAATGTTGTGGCAGGTTTAGAGAAACCCGATTGGTTAATAAAAAGAGAGGGCCAGCCAAGCATGGGTGTGGCCACACTTCTGGTGCATGTGGTAGATTTAACGCGACCTGATTGGTCGATGGGGAATAGTGCCGACAAGTATGGACCCATCCACAACTCATGGGAGTGTGGAAGGTTTAAAGGTACCTGATTGGTCGACAGGAGATAAGGGTCTGTTGGGCAACATGGGGTGTGGCCACTTGCAAGTGGCGCCGGACGTCCTATGTCGTGGTCACACCTTCTTTTGTTGCTGCTCCTTCTCCGCGACTCCTTTATTCTTTGCTTTCTGATTTTGGGTAGGACTTTGCACCTACTAATCCACGGCGGATCAATTTCTTAGTTGCCTAAGCTTACTTTCGACCAACGAGGTGTAATATACTGCGCAGGGGGCAAAACCCTAATTTTTGCAAATTAGTCAGGTTTATAAATTTTGTGAACTATCACAAAATTGATTGAATTCTCTGTGTTGACACAGAATTCTTTATGGCCAGAGAGCGTTATGCTTTCTGATTGAGTACTTTATGCAAGGACCTTAACCTTGATACTTGGAAATTCGTGCTACTCTGCTGCGAGTGAACACAAATTCGTCATGCCATACCAATATTAAGGGTTCTGCCGGGAAACATAAGCACAAGAAAAGTACTCAGTGGGTCTTATATTAATAAATAATATAGACAAGGCGCGGAAATTTACAGAGTATCTGGGATTGTTGCTACATACACCAGTCTGGATAAATTTCATGCAAATATTTTGAATGGCCCAATAAATGCGCCAGTGGAGAGTTTGAACACTCATTACTTTTACATGGCTCCGTTTCTTTGCAGAATGACAACACATTAAATGCAGGGTTTTACAAATTTAGCCCTGAACTAAAAACCACCATCAACATTATGATTTAATGAAGACGAAAAATCAAGTGTTACACTCCTCTGTGAAAATATTGGTTTTGATAATTGTAGCAATACGTACATCAACCTCGATATTCTTCCGGGAGAGACTTCAACCACTTTGGTGGATAAAATGGATTTCTCCTTGTCTATTGGAAATTCTTCTTCTAATGATTCTACCGTGTGTATATCATCTTGCACAGTCATGGCGTCTGAATCATCCTCTCTATTGACATGTTCTTGTTGTACTCTCAAGGGTCATGAACTCTCCAACTGTTTCAATTATAAACATAATATAATAAATGTCAATAAACTACAACGAAGAGCAAATCGATTAGCAAACAAGTTCAAATTTGTTCAGAAGTTGACTGAGGTATGTACTCTATCTCCTCTCCAAAGAAGTTAATTTCCAAAGATAAGTCTAGACCACTAGAGAAAAGAATACGGTCTAAAAAATTTGTGAAACATGGTTCTAAGAATTCCATTCAAGAAAGTTATGGTGGACATATTATTGTTCACCCCAGCACAACTTAAATGTGTTGGTTGTGTATCTTGTCTCATGTGCCTGATTTAAAAAAGACAAGGGTTTATACACTTCAGGCTTTAGGAAAAGAGAAAAAGATTTTCTTTACGTTTGGTTCTTCCTTTTAGTCTTGTCTTCATTTTTTGGAATTCTTCCATCTTTTCTATCTAATTGGTTTTGAAAAGGGTTTACTCTGTTTGAGTAATAAAAGAGGGTTAATATCGACAATTCTGCCTTCTTTAGGGTTGTGAGTTGTGCGTACGTGAATCTTTTTTTTTGTATAAAGTTCCGTAATCCTACATTCCTTTTTTCTTCTCTGGAAAAACTTTTTATCACAAGCCTGCTTGTTGAGTCTGATTTGTGAATTCCTCTCACAATCTCATACTGGTATGGAGAATCAAGCATTATGTCTTCTGATGGAAAAGTTGTTAATATGATTGTTAAACCATAAATCATGAAGGAAAAAGATAAATCTCATGTACCTTCAACTTTGAAAAGAAAAAGGAGGAATGTGAGAAAACCAAGAGTTGTTCCGTCTAATCAACAGAAGTTTTCTGGGGTTCTTGAAGAGTTGAAAGAAACAAGAAAGGAGATTCAGGAAATAAAGCCTATTGTTTTTAGGACTTTAGAAATTCAAAAGTCCCTGGTCCGGCATCAGTCTAAAAGGTTTGTTGGAATTAACTCCTTTCTTCATGAAACTTATGTTCCTACGGCTGTTGACGACAAGGAGTTCGGGGACGATAAATTATTTTTTAGAGGTCTTAATGTCTAGGAAACTTCTTATGAGAATTTATTTTTTGTTTTAAGAAGGATAACTAGGGTTTGGAATAGCCATTATTGTGAGTACACATAGCTATTTCCAAACGATTTTCATCTTGCAATGTTTTTAGATTTATTTATTTAAATTCTAAAGTTTATTTGGAAGATGATTTTGCAGTGTTAATCTTTATGGTTTCATATATTGTAACTTGTTATGGGATATGTGTGTTTGCGTCCCATATATGTCAAAAGTTAAGTCTTTCATATGTCATTATGCAAATATTGATAAAATATTGAATGAACTTCTGACAACAAAAGTTAAGCCTATTATGTCATTATGCAAATATTAATGGAAGATAGGATGAACTTTTGTTTACAAAGATTAAGTCTATTATATGTCTCTATGCAAATAGTGATCAAAGATAGAATGAATCTTTGTTTATTCCGCAGTATTGGTCTTCCCTGATCCACATCTTTGTGTAAACATTGTGCGGCTCCGTAAGTTCTCTTATGTGAGCATTTCCAATTAAATTAATCATGGGTTATCTTGTGGTTAATTTAATTGAGTATTTTGGATACAAATTCATGCTTCATGTGATTTGTTAATGTCCAAAGTAATCCTTCTTTTGTTGTGAAAGTAAGGTCACTCCAGTAGTTCTTTCGGGAATGACATTTTGTGGGAGAGAGTTCTTAATTGAACTTGTGCTTAATTGCCAAATCTTTGTGGGGAGTGCGGTTGTGGAATATTGTAGGAGTTATCTTGTATCTTTATAAACTCCTTGATGAATGCATTTAGTTTCGGCTATATGATTGAATCTAAACAAAGTTGATATGTTGGTCACTTTTGGTCATAAAGTGTCTCTATGGAAATTTCATTAGGATCCCACTAGTTTCCGTACCTTTGCCAAAAAAATTTGACAAAAAGGGGGAAAATTAATGTGTAGTTCACATACAAATACATATGGTTTACGGATCATTATGTAAGGGAGAGTGGTTTCATGTGAGATGAAGTATTGACTAAGGGGGAGTGATACATATTACTATAGTATTGTTGTCAAAGTTGTGATACAATTGAACTTTGATACTGTGTAATAATACTATGACACTGTACAACAATGATGGAGAGCAACTGTTTTCTCATTGTTATAGCTACGGATCTTCAACAACTATGATGCTGAGTTGAACACGTTCATAATCATTGGAGTACTTGGAAGTGACGAAGATTTCGAGTAATGTTGAAGAACCAAGGAAATCAAGCATTTGGATTGAGAGCTACAAAGTCTATCTATATTGTATTCCATATGTATTGATAGCTTTGTCACTAAAATTGACAAAGGGGGAGATTGTTAGAGAACTGCTTGGTCAAACTCGCAAGCGTTGTTATCTCAAGCTTGTTGTCAAGTCTAGTTTCCAAAAGTATAAGTCTTGATTTCTAGTCTACTTATAGCTAAATCTCGGATTAGGATAGAAAGTGTAGTTGAGCATTAGACTTCACGGCGTTCATCGATTGAAGACAAAGAACTTGTTAGAGCATTTCTCGGTCGAACTCGCATGCGTTGGTATCTCAAGCATGTTTGTCAATGTTAGTGATTAAAACTATAAGTCTTGATTTCTAGTCTATTATAGCTAAGTCTCGGACTAGGATAGAAAGTGTAGTTGAGATCAAGGACTTCATGGCGATTCATCATACAAGTATAAGAACTAATCAACGAACCGGTGGAACTTCTCGACAAAAAGGTATGTGAAGACTTGAACTTATCTGTCACTCAAAATTCTATCTACTCTATCTCCTACTCTTTGAGACAAGAAGTCGTATGCTATATATATAGACTTGGATTATACGCATTTGGTATTTAGAGCCGAGTGTACCTCGCCTATCTATATCTCGAAATATGTGTTGGTAAGCTTTTCGATTCGATCAAGTTTATCTTTACCTTGTGACGAAAGTCATGATATGTTTTAATCATCTTGAAAATTTCTTTGACAAGAAATGGTGTAACAACTATATAACGTCCTCTAAGAATGTTTCAATGATTGAAATGAGAGTTTAGATTACATAACCAATGGTGGACATAAGCATTGTTGTGGAAACACATTTATGTATAAGTCCTATTCCTTGAACCAAAGTTTGCGAACTTTGTTGATCATAGGGCTGTCAACGACACTAAACGTAACGGATATTGGCTCTGCCGCTGCCGTTGACATTAAAATTATTGGTTAACCGATATCCGTTAAGTTCCGACAAAAATCTGAAATTCAATTCCATTACCGTTACGTTGGACTTACCGGATAACAGATATTTTTCCGATAATTTCCGTTATCAAACTCTACAGCTGCACCACCATCTTCAGTGAAGATTCTTCACAACCATTTCAGTTCATCAACACCACAATTTCATGGAACTGCAGCTGCAATTAGCACCACCATATCCCTGTAACCATTCAACTAACATCATTAGACCACAACAGACCCATTTGAATCATTTTTTCCATTAATCAAGCATAACAACAAAACCATCTTCCATGTAAGTCGATCTAGATTTGATTCCGACACAAGCAATTTCTTTCTTGTTTTCTCAATTTCTGGTTGTAAAATCGAATTGGAAATAAACCCATCTTTGGTTTCTTTTAAAACCTCATATATTCATCAATTTTTGTAACCCATATGAACATCTACATCATCAACTTCTTCTTCTTCTTCTTCCTCCCTAATTCGAAATCAACATCATTAATTCAAAATATGTGTTCTCGAATTCACAATCAAACCCAACTCTCCACTAAATCAAACCAAACTCTCCACCAAATCCTAGTTTCACAAATCAATTCCAAAACCCTAAATTAAGCTTCAAAATCTTAATTAATACAAAATTGAATTTCAGAAAGAAAAATAACTATACAGGATATATTAGAAGATGATGGTGGTACTGGGATTATGAGACCAAATAGATGAAGAAGAGGAAGATTCAGATGAAGAAGAGATGATGGATAGATAAGTTTTCTCTTGGGAGTAAATATATGAACGAGGAAGAGAATGGATAGGTAAGTTTTCTCCCGGGGTATAGGAATTTACACGTGCTAGTCACACGTTAGCGGATAACGGAAATAGACCAACCAGTACCGTTACGGTAGGATAAAATTAACCGCTACATTATCGGTTACGGATAACGGATGACGGATATAACGGAACTAAACCTAACGGAAACCGGGTAATCGGATTCGGCTAATGGATAATGGATATCCATTGACAGGCCTAGTTGATCAAGAGAACTGGAAGAATGGCGTGAGCCAAGTCCGCGAACTCATTCCGCGAACTTCCGAAGTTCTCAAACCCGAGAATTTATGCTAGAGTTGATAAACTACTTGCGTGAAGCTAAGTCCTCGAACCGAGTCCACGAACCGGCGAAGTTCTAAAACCCGAGAATTTATGCTGGAGTTTGTAAACTCTGCCTGGTAACTTAAGTCCGCGAACCTAGTCTACGAACTTGAGAAGGTTATCTATCTGAAGATGATTTCTGAACTTAAACTTAAAAAGACTAAGGAATGCAGTTTGAAAATCGTGGCTATAAAAGTTCATGAACCAATTCTAGTGAATCAAATCATCTTTGCTTCAATTGTGTCTTGTGTAGTACATGAGATTTCCTTGCAATTGAACAACTCTCTAACTAGTTCATTTGAAGTCATTTGAACTAGTTATGGTGAAGAAGAACATGGTTGATATGAAATGCTCATATGGCTAACCATTTGGTTAACTATTGTTGAACCAACAAGTACATATGTTTGGGTACGGTTAACAAACCTAGAAGCGTGCATTGTCAAGTGTGTATAACAAGCTAAGTTTTCGATCTAACGGTTGAGAAATATTAGCTTGAATCTAAATCAGGTTTTCATCTAACAGTGGATATTGATTGCTTTGTTACCAAGGTAACCTAATTGCAAACCCTGATTTGAAAAACTATATAAAGGAGACATCTAGTATTGTACAAAACTAATCCCCACACCTTACGTGTGATACTAGTTTGCATATTAGAGTCGATTCTCCTTTAACCTTTCGTTTTCTTCTTCTAAAACCAGGTTAACGACTTAAATACTTCATTGGGATTGTGAAGCCAGACCGAAACTACTTTTATCGTAGTTGTGTGATATGATCTTGCATCTTCTATCGTACAAGTACAATTAGATTGATTGGATTGATATTGATATCTCCGATAGGCAAGATATAAAAAGTAATCACAAACATATTCGTCTCATTGTTTGTGATTCCGCAATATCTTGTTTCGCCACCATACGATTAAGATTGTTGTGGGGTGATTGATAACTCTAGGCTGTTCTTCGGGAATATAAGACTGGATTATCAATTGGTTCCTATTCACCTTGATTATTATCAAAACACGGAACAAAATCTTTAAGGTTTATATGTGGAAGACAGATTGATCCTTTGATAGACTTGTCTGTGGGAGACAGATTTGTTTATTGTCAAAGCCTGCGATTTTGGGTCGTAGCAACTCTTAGTTGTGGGTGAGATCAGCTAAGGGAATCAAGTGCGTAGTATCCTGCTGGGATCAGAGGCGTAGGTAGTACAACTGTACCTTGGATCAGCGGGAGACTGATTGGGGTTCGACTACATTCCAGTCCGAAGTTAGATTGGAGTAGGCTAGTGTCTGTAGCGACTTAATACAGTGCGTGTTCTATATGGACTAGGTCCCGGGGTTTTTCTGCATTTGCGGTTTCCTCGTTAACAAAATTTTTGGTGTCTATGTTATTTCTATTTCCGCATTATATTTGTTTATATAATTGAAATAATACAGGTTTTGCGTTTGAATCAATCAATTGGAAATTCGACCTTTGGTTGTTGATTGATATTGATTTATCCTTGGATATTGGTCTTTGGTACCATCCAAGTTATTCCTTGTATTTGATTAGAACTCGCAGTTCTTGCTTGAGTAAATCAAATCAAGAAGAGAGATATAAACTCGTTGATATACTTTTAATTGATTGAGTCTAGTTGATTCTCTTAAAATTATATTCGAGTTTGTCCTTACATATTGCTAAACTAAATATTGGGTGGTGTTGTTAGACCCCCGCTTTTTCAGAACTACTAAGGGGAGCTTGTGGAACTTCATCGACAAAAGGTATATGGAGACTTGAACTCATATATCACTCAAAAGTTTATCTACTCTGTCTCCTATTTGATACAAAATTCGTATAGCTATATAGACTTCAATTATACACATTTGATATTTCGAGATGAGTTAACTCGCTTACATATTTCTCGAAATATGTGTTGGTAAGCTTTCTCTTTAACCAAGTTCTTGTAGTATTCTTGGCGAAAGTCAACTGATCATGTGAAAATCACCCGGTAACATCTTACATGATTTGTGTGAGACAGTCATTTGATGTAGACTCGGAATATTTCGTATTGATCATTCAATCACTTGAAAATTGCTTGAAGCTAATAGTTTGTGTGAGACAGCTATTCCCGTCTTCCAAGAATGTTTCAATGGTTGAAATGAGAGTTTAGAACAATTGGATTTAAACATAGCATGCGTACTTGCATATCTGTAATCCATGTCCGGGAACCATGGTATGCATACCCGTATGCGTACTGATTGGTTTGTGAAGTCCGGGAACCTGGTATGCGTACCGGTACGTGCACTAGCGTAAGGTTCAGGTCCAGAATTTTCTGCTGAGTTTGGATGGTATGGTTACCAGTTCGCGTACTGGCGAAATCCAAACTTAGTCCGGCTACTTAGGTACGCGTACCCGTATGCATACCTAAGTGGATGATGTTTTAAAATCGTTTTGTTCATGAAACTAATACATTTATATAATAAGGAATGCAATCTTTTGCAAACTGTGGCTATAATGTTCAAGATTTGATTCGAGTGAATCAAAATCGATTTTGCTTCAATTATGTCTTGTATACTTCTATGAGAATATAACAATTGGAAAACTCTAGAACTAGTTTCGCTTGAGTCATTTAAACTAGTTATGGTTAAGATGAATGAGGTTGATATGAAAGTGTTCATATGGATAACTTCGGTTAACTATTGTTGAGCCAACAAGGTGTACACGTTTAGGCACGGTTACTCATATCTAAATGAAGGTACATTTCATTTGTGTGTAACAAGCTAAGTTCGATATTACGGTTGAAAAGATATTAGCTTGAGTCTAATCAGGTTTTCATCTAACGTTGAATATTGAATGCTTTGTTACCAAGGTAACATTGATTGGAAACCCTGATTTGAAAACTATATAAAGGAGAACTCTAGCAACTGGGAAACCTAATCCCCACGCCTCATGTGTTATACTAGTTGCGACTAGAGTTGATTCTCCTTTAACCTTAGGTTTTTCACCAAACCATGTAGGTTAACGACTTAAAGACTTCATTGGGATTGTGAAGCTAGACCCAACTATTTTCTTTGTAGTGGCGTGATATGATCTTGCATTTTCTATCGTATTGAGTAATATCTTCTCTAAGATTGGCTCTGTTAGAGCACTGCTCAGTCGAACTCGCAAGCGCTGCTATCTCAAGCTTGTTTGTCAATGTTAGTGATCAAAACTATAAGTCTTGATTTCTAGTCTACTTATAGTGATGTCTCATACTAGGATAGATTGTGTAGTTGAGCATTAGACTTCACGGAGTTCATCAATTGAATACGAAGAAGTACTAAGGACAGCTTGTGGAACTTCATCAAAAAAATGTATGTTGAGACTAAAACTCATCTATCACTTGGAAAGTCTATGTTTTACTCTATCTCCTATATTGAGATAAAAGTCGTATTATTATATAGTATTCGATTATGCACATTTGAGATTTCGAGATGAGTTTAACTCGCTTATATATTTCTCGAAGTATGTGTTTGTAAGCTTTCGCTTCAACCAAGTTCATCTTATATTCTTGACGAAAGTCAAAAGATGATCATGTGAAAATCTCCGAGTAACATCTTACATGGTTTGTGTGATACAATCATTTGGTGTAGACTTGGAATGTTTTGTTATGATTATTTCAATAACTTGAAAATTGCTTTGACGCTAATAGTGTGTGAAAACGGCTATTTTCATCCTCTAAGAAAGTTTCAATGATTGAAATAGAGTTTAGAACACTTAACCGACAATGGATTATAAACATGTTACGCACTCTTGCATATATGTAATCCATATCCGGGAACCATAGTATGCATACCCGTATGCATACCTGTTGGTTTGAGAAGTCCGGGAACCTAAGTACACATACCCGTACGCGTACTGGCGTAAGGTTCAGGTTCGGAAAATTCTGCTGGGTTTGGAGGTATGTGTACCCGTTCGCATACTGGCAAAAACCAAAATTGGTCCGGCTACTCAAGTATGCGTACCCATTTGCATACTTGAGTGGTTAAAGTTCTAAAATCGTTTGTGACATGAACTGATACATTTATATAATAAGGAATGCATTCTTTGCAAACCGTGGCTAGAATGTTGATGAATTGATTCGAGTGAATCAAACCGATTTTGCTTCAATTGGGTTCTTATATACTTCTATGAGAATATAACAATTGAACAACTCTTTAACTAGTTTCATTTGAGTCATTTGAACTAGTTATGGTTAAGATGAATAAGGTTGATATGAGAGTCTTCATATAGCTAACCTCGGTTAACTACTGTTGAGCCAACCTAGTGTACACGTTTAGGTACGGTTACTTAAACCTAAATGAAGGTACATTTCATTTGTGTATAACAAGCTAAGTTCGATCTAACAGTTGAAAGATATTAGCTTGAATATAATCAGGTTTTTATCTAAAGGTGAATATTGAATGCTTTGTTAGCAAGGTAACATTGATTGCAAACCCTGATTTGAAAACTATATAAAGGAGAACTATAGCAACTGGGAAACCTAATCCCCACACCTCATGTGTGATACTAGTTGCGACTAGAGTTGATTCTCCTTTAACCGTAGGTTTTTCACCAAACCATGTAGGTGAACGACTTAAAGACTTCATTGGGATTGTGAAGCCAGACCCAACTATTTTATTTGTAGTAGCGTGATATGATCTTGCATTTTCTATCGTATTGAGTACTATCTTCTCTAAGATTGGATCTGTTAGAGCACTGCTCAGTGAACTTGCAAGCGTTGCTATCTCAAGCTTGTTTGTCAATGTTAGTGATCAAAACTATAAGTCTTGATTTCTAGTCTACTTATAATGATGTCTCGGACTATGATAAATTGTGTAGTTGAGCATTAGACTTCACGGAGTTCATCAATTGAAGACGAAGAACTACTAAGGAGATCTTGTGGAACTTCATCAACAAAATGTATGTTGAGACTAAAACTCATCTATCACTTGGAAAGTCTATTTTTACTCTATCTCCTATATTGAGATAAAATTCGTATTACTATATAGTATTCGATTATGCACATTTGAGATTTAGAGCTGAGGTTAACTCGCTTACATATTTCTCGAAGTATGTGTTGGTAAGCTTTCGCTTCAACCAAGTTCATCTTATATTCTTGACGAAAGTCAAAAGATGATCATGTGAAAATCGCCGAGTAACATCTTACATGGTTTGTGTGATACAATCATTTGGTGTAGACTTGGAATGTTTTGTTATGATTATTTCAATAAATTGAAAATTGCTTTGACGCTAATAGTGTGTGAAAACGGCTATTGTCATCCTCTAAGAAAGTTTCAATGATTGAAATAGAACACTTAACCGACAATGGATTATAAACATGTTACGCACTCTTGCATATATGTGATCCATATGCGGGAACCATAGTATGCATACCCGTATGCGTACATGTTGGTTTGAGAAGTCCGCGAACCTAAGTACACGTACCCGTACGCGTACTGGCATAAGGTTCGGGTTCGGAAAATTCTGCTGGGTTTGGAGGTATGTGTACCCGTTCGCGTACTGGAAAAAACCAAACTTGGTCCGGCTACTCAATTATGCGTACCCGTTTGCATACTTGAGTGGTTAAATTTCTAAAATCGGTTGTGACATGAACTGATACATTTATATAATAAGGAATGCATTCTTTGCAAACTATGGATATAATGTTGATGAATTGATTCGAGTGAATCAAACCGATTTTGCTTCAATTGGGTTCTTGTATACTTCTATGAGAATATAACAATTGAACAACTCTTTAACTAGTTTCATTTGAGTCATTTGAACTATTTATGGTTAAGATGAATAAGGTTGATATGAGAGTGTTCATATAGCTAACCTCGGTTAACTACTGTTGAGCCAACCTAGTGTACACGTTTAGGTACGGTTACTTAAACCTAAATAAAGGTATATTTCATTTGTATATAACAAGCTAAGTTTGATCTAAAAATTGAAAGATATTAGATTTAATATAATCAGGTTTTCATCTAATGGTGAATATTGAATGCTTTGTTACCAAGGTAACTTAGATTGCAAACCCTGATTTGAAAACTATATAAAGGAGAACTCTAGCAACTGGTAAACCTAATCCCCACACCTCCGGTGTGATACTAGTTGGTTTGCTAGAGTCGATTCTGCTTTAACCTCCGGTGTGATACTAGTTGACTTCATTGGGATTGTGAAGCCAGACCCAACTATTTTCTCTATAATTGCGTGTTCTGATCTTACTTCTACTATCTTGATTGAGTATTATGTTTGGTAAGATTTTCTTGACATTTATATCCGATAGGTAAGATTAAAAGTAGTCACAAACATCTTCGTCTCATCGTTTGTGATTCCACAATATCTTGTTTCGCTACCATACGATTAAGATTATTGTGAGGTGATTGATAATACTAGGTTGTTCTTCGGGAATATAAGTCTGGTTTATCAATTGGTTCTTGTGCACCTTGATTTATCAAAAGACAGAACAAAACTCGTAGTATTTCTGTGGGATACAGATTTATCTATTCCAATAGACTTTTCTGTGTGAGACAGATTTGTTTATCAAGTCTTCGACTTTGGGTCGTAGCAACTCTTGGTTGTGGGTGAGATCATCTAAGGGAATCAAGTGCGTAGAATCCTGTTGGGGTTCAGTGAAACTGTACCTTGATCCGTGTGAGATTGATTAGGGCTCAACTACATTCCGGTCTGAAGTTCATCTGTAGTAGGCTAGTGTCTGTAGCGGATTAATACAGTGTGGTGTTCAAAGCTGGACTAGGTCCCGGGGTTTTTCTGCATTTGCGGTTTTCCTCGTTAACAAATTCTGGTGTCTGTGTTATCTCTTTTCTGCATTAAATTTTTTATATAATAGAAATATCACAGGTTGTGGGTTAAGATCAATCAATTAGATAATTCAACCTTTGGGTTTTTGATATAAATTGATTGACACTTGAACATTGGTCTTTGATACTGTTCAAGTTATTTCTCTTATTCAATCGGGTACGCAAATTCCTATTTGCTGATTGCAAATTGAATTGAGAAATTGAGAAATTGAGATATAAACTCTTTGATATACTTTTCTCTAGACTGAGTATGACTGTATAGTTGATTCTCTTGAAAGTATATTGGAGTTTGTCTATTCAAATTGCCGAACGAAATATTGGGTGTGGTTGTTAGACCCCCGCTTTTTCAGGCTCGAGATTTATTCTCTGATAGGCAAGATAAAAAGTAGTCACAAACATCCTCATCTCATCGTTTGTGATTCCACAATATCTTGTTTCGCTACATACGATTAAGATTATTGTGAGGTGATTGATATCTCTAGGTTGTTCTTCGGGAATATAAGTCCGGTACATCAATTGGTTCCTGTTCACCTTGATTTATCAAAATATGGAACAAAAATCTTAGTTGTGGGTGAGATCAGCTAAGGGAATCAAGTACGTAGAGTCCTGCTGGGATTCAGAGACATAAGGAGCGCAAATGTACCTTGATCAGTGTGTGAGTGCTTAGCGCTCAACTATATTCCAGTCCGAAGTTAACTTGGAGTAGGCTAGTGTCTGTAGCGGCTTAATATAGTGTGGTGTTCAAATCTGGACTAGGTCCAGGGGTTTTTCTGCATTTGCGGTTTCCTCGTTAACAAAATTTCTGGTGTCTGTGTTATTTCTTTCCGCATTATATTTTGTTATATAATAAAAATATCACAGGTTGTGCGTAAGTTCAATCAATTGAGAATCCAACCTTTGATTGTTGATTATATTGATTGACACTTGAACATTGGTCTTTGGTACCGTTCAAGTTGTTTCACATAATAATCAGGCTTGTGTATTTCTATCTGTTTGATTTGCTGATTACTTTGTGAAACAGAGATACAAACTCTTGGATATATTTCCATTGATTGAGTCTGACTGTCTAGTTGATTCTCTTGAAATTATATTGGAATTTTTCCATACAGATTGCTAAGCGAAATATTGTGTGTGGTTGTTAGACCCCCACTTTTTCACGTATTACTATAGAAGGGTTCATCATATCTTAAGGGTTTTGTTTATTGGGGCCTCATTCTTCTGCACACCAAAAATAAAGAGAATACCAAAGTAAAATCTAGAAAATAATAAAACACAATAAACCCTAAACTAAAATAAAAATAAATGAAAAAGAATGTGAAAACTGAGCATAAAGACAAGGCCGCATCGGCGGCGCTAAAAATTGATGTAATTATAGACAAAAATAAGAAAGGTTCATTGCTCAGACTTGTTGAAATTTGGATTTTAGAGTTGAATTATAAAACTAAACTAGTAGCAAATAAAGAAAAGATAGTAACAATATTAAGAGTTACTAGGACTCAAGATTTCACTATTCTTCATATTCATGTGGTTCAAACGCTAATTCTAGACATTTATAGCTCGAACATAAGAAATATTAACTCTAATTCTTTGTCAAAGGTAGATTTCATAAAATATTAATTGTAGATTATAAACATAACGCATCAAAAGTACCCGAGGCTAAGCATGCGCCATCAAATAAAGTCACAAGTAATTATGTAAATCATAAGTTAGTTATAAAAGAATTAATTAAATTTACCATAAGGATGAAATACAGGTTTCTCTATTGTCTCAGTGATGGGTTTTATCTCCTCATGTTTTACACTTTCAAAATATCTTTCATTGCTCAAATGGTTACTACCAAGAAGAAAAGAGAGAAAAATAACAAAATAGTGAGTTTGCAACGCTTTATCGGCATTATATAGTCAATTGTTACAAGAAGTGTTGCAATTTGAAAATATGTGTTTTAAAAATAAGTGTTACAAAGAACTGTGCAGTCACTGTAGATAAACGATAGTTTATATGTATATGTTCTTCGTGTTCTTCAGAACGACGGTTCAAAACCGTCTGCTCTTCATCTTCTTCCTGCTGCTGCTGCAACTCTCTCAGCAGCGATTTCTTTTTCTCTGTAGCCTCTCCCCACTCTCTATGTATCTTCTATTCGCCCTGTATTAGGGTAAAAATTGATTCTTCTCAAATACTCATTAGGCTTTATACTAGCAAACAATTCATCTAGGAGCTTGAGTTTCAATACGATATGAGGAAAGGCATAGGCACTCATCATATTTGATATATTTTTTAAATTCCTTGCGGAATATAGACATATCAAGGTCTATTACTTCTGATGCCGGGTAAGGTAGACAGACTTTTACAGTTTTTGCCATATACTAAAAACCACCCTCAACATCAAGTCCCCTGCTTAGCATGTAACAGTGACATTGTTGCGGGGTAAGCACTAGATGGTGACAGAAGAAAACAAAATTAATATGACGAAGTATATAGATATTACCCGGAAGAGAGCAGCTGGCTTGGCATTTCTTAGCAGCGCTGGTGAGGCATCTATCAATCCGCAAGAGGGGAAACGGTGGAAAGCATATCAGGAGAGTCCATCACAGGTAGCACGGCTTGTTAGGACTTTGATGTTGGTTGGGAAATATTGAATCCCATGCGTGCGTATGTAAAAGGAAAGTCCTTTTTCCCTTCTTGTATAAGGAAACTAGTTTGACGTAGAGATGCACTTGTCCTCCTTTATTTATTTAGCATTCCTCTTCCAAATCATGTACCAAAGTATGGAGGATAATGTTTCCTGATGACGAAATGGGTAGCTGAGATATCGTATATGGTAGCCAAGATGTGTATTGTGGCCATCGATGAAAAGACGCCTGCAGATAAGGAATACTACTTAGAGGTATCCAAGAATCTCGAGTTCGATGTAGTATCGTGAAGCAAGGAGTTGCAAGCACCATCAGATAGTTGTGGATATGAGATAGGACACCAACGAAAATGATGATCTTGAGTCATAGCTTGTAGAAGCAAGGTCGAAGACAAGTGGATCTGGAAAGGCTAGTACTGGACATTGATAGTTTTCTTGATGTGGATTGTAGCAGCATGTGAGACTGGTGTATAGCAGTAAAGATGGATAAAATTGATCGATGTGGAAAGTAGCTCCTACTCTCAATTTGGCTAGTAGTTCCTACTCTTGACGCGAGTGATTCAATGAAAAGGATTAATGAGGGGAGAACTACTGATAGTACGACACCAGTCTTGACAGTATCCAACTTGAATTCTTATCTTAGTCCCCAGAAGACGGTGATGCTCGTCTGGGCAGAACTTGCTATATTCTTGTAAGCCTTACTTCCTTGGATTACTCTGTCAGTGATTAAAGACATCACTAATTTATCGATCGCACCGGTAAATTTAGATGACACAGATAGATGTAGATTTCGTGTATAGACTAAGATACTTAATTAGTTTCTGAACTTTTGCCAGAAAACTCATTAACTCAGTCGCGCTCCATTCTTCAGTTTCGGAGCAGTCTATATTGTTCTTGTTGCATGAGGGAGATGAATTCAACTTTATGTAAGCTGCATATGGATAGTGATGAACTGGTGGCTCGGGTTTTGGTATATATGTATATCAGGTGGGAAGAAAACTAGTGTAGCATAAATTCCAACATGGAAGCTCTATGGAACAATTCTTTGAACTCCAGAGTGACAGGAAAGGATAAAACATTTATCTATTGAAGGAATTAGAAGATATAGGCAGCCCCCTTCCCATGAGTATCTTTTAACATGTTAGAGCATATCTCGGTTAAACCCACCAAGTGTTGGTATGTCAAGTTTGGTTGTCATATTTTAGTGAATCAAAAATCATGTTAAGAGTCTCTTGATTATGTACTAGAGTCAACTTTGTATAGGTTAGCTTGAAAGTATTAGGATACGAGACATTACAAGTATTGCAAAGTCTTGAAGATATGAAGAAGCAAGGAGCTACAACGACAACAATCATCCTTCCACTTGAGGTTAGTGATATTTGACTTGAACTGTTTCATTCCCTAACGTACCTTTCAAGTCGTGCATATTGAAAATAAAACTGCGAAGCATATTTGAACTCTAGATAGACATAGTATTAAGGAATACAATACGAGGTTTATTTCTTAACCATTAAACTTTGTAGATAAGACATCGCCATAATCATTTTAATGCTATTGTGATTATGTATGGGTATGAGGAGAGGATTTCATCCTAGGGAACAATGTTTTACATGTGTTCTAAGGAAGTAAGTTCATAAACTTGTTTGTGAACCGAAAAGGAAATTTCCAGGTGTTATTGGTTTTGTTATTCATTGCTTATCTTATGAACAACCAATATGTGTGATTGAGTATAACCGCTCACAACTTGTTTGTGTTCTTGGTCGAACTATTCACAAAGGCCTGACTTATGTATTGGTATGACTTTTATTAGTGAAAACGATCTTAAGTAATCACCTGAGATGGTATGATCGGGTTTGTGTTTTGTCTGACCAAATTTGGGAAATGGGAACCGATCCTAGTAAGAGGTGTAGTACATCACAAAGGGGAACCGATCCTTGTATGGGGTGCTACAAGGTTTGTAGCAGAAAGGGGAACCGATCCTATGAACATGTGCAACACGTTTTCAGGTAAAGGGGAACTGATCCTATGGACATGTGCAATACATATAAGTTAGATACAATATATATGTGGGGAACCGATCCTAGTACCTAGTCAATCGAATTTTTGAAAGCTAGTGTGACTATGCACAATACTCACATGGAGGTAGAACCGAAACTTGTTTTGGTAGAACCGTTAAACCCATGATTGTGATTGAATGTTTGTTTGATCAATCGCATAGTTCTTGAAAGTCAGATGAACCAATTCTAAACTTGTTTGGAAGTGTAGCAAATCGGTTTCAAGGTTGTAAGTGTGAAATAGAACTTACAAAGTAAGGATGTCGACATACTTTGAACACGTGCTGTGAATGTTTATTTCTTTAATTGTTCAAAGTTATTCCTTAATAGCTAAAGGAAGAAAATCCCAGGATCGAAACATAAGTAAGTTAATAGTCTTTTAATTAAGGTTATTAATTTCATTTTGTAGGGAAATACAAGAATTGTAATGTGCATTTACTAATTAGATTTTCCGAGAGATTACGATAATTATTTTTGGATAGAGCATTTCCAGGAATTATGAAAACCGAATTTGTGCTTTTATGAATATCTTGAGAATATTTTCGGTTTTGGAAATTCCTTGGTGTCCAAACTTCCTTGTCTATAAATACTTGAAGTTTTCCTTTCTAGCAAACTAATCCTTCATAACAACAGACTTCCTCTTTTGTTGTTTTTACTGGTATAGCCACCTATTCGGAGAGGAGAGTAACCTAACTAGGCGATATCTCTTACGTCCGCTCAGTTTAAAGTCTTATTTGGGATTGACAAGCTCCAGCGTGTACCGTTGGTGGGAAACTAGATAATTGCGGTTTATCTTTTGTTTTCATTGATTTGATTGACTAATGGTGGTTGAAATCCGATTGCACCTAGTTTGTTTATGCTTGAGAATCTTCTCTTCTGATATAAGATTCACTCAAATTAGTTCAGAGTTTCGACAGGGATCTTTAGACTGTTGTTAGTTCTAAAGACGATCTTGTGATCATCCATTGTTAACAGACTCCGTTTTGTATGTGATTGATCACAAAAGATTCAAGTGATTGTGTGCAGATTTATATTGAAGATCTAAGAAGATTTGAAGACGAAGAAGATATTGAAGATTTCTGATTTGTGAGTTCATAATCATTAGTGTGCACAATACTTGTTTCGGTAAAAGAGGATTAAATTAATAATCGGTTTATCCTTGTGGTAGATTGGATTGATTAATTGAGTAGATCGACATCAACACAATTCTTTGGATTAAGAGTGTTGTTGGCTTAATCTTAAACAATTACTTCGGTAATTGAACATAAGATAGATCTAAGGACCTGACGAAGGAGTTTATGTTAAGATAAACATAAGAGCCTTTGTCCAACTCATATCACTTGGTTGAAGAGAGTTGATACCAAACATATTTGTTGTTCCTTTACTGTTTGGAATACGAACCAAAGGAATTGATCCAAGTATGTGACTTATTTATAAGTTGGAGGCGTGGGAATACTGACGGAACTAGGTGAACTATAGGTTTAGTTACTTGGTCTCAACCATACGAAGTTGGTGTAATTTTGTGTAGCGGCTTAATCCTGAGAGTACTCAATTCTGGACAAGGTCCCGGGGTTATACTGCATTTGCGGTTTCCTCGTTAACAAAATCTTGCTGTGTCATTTACTTTATATTTTCGCATTATAATTGTTTTATTATAATTAAAGTAAAGTAAACAAACGTTAATTCCTATTTACTTGATAAGCAATCCTATTGTGTTTGGTTAAGTCCGAACCTTTGTATCAAGTAAACATACTTCGTTGTTGTATTGTCTCGATCTCGTATCCATAGACGATCACACGAAGTGTGAACCGATTAGTTGTATTGTATCGACTCAGTCCATAGACAATCACTTTCGGAGAAAGGACTTATAGGTAGGAAAAGTTTTATCTTGAGGTATATTTGGGTACCCTCGCCTTTTCAATTGGTATCAGAGCAGGCAAACACGAAAAGATCTAACAATCTGTGTTTGGTGCGATCCAACCTATAAAAATGAACTCGAGTTCACTTGAATCGACTTCAATTAACGTATGCCAAGATAATGAGAATAAGATGTCAAGGAAAACCAATGGAAATTGGTTTCGTAAGTCTTTTTGTAAATCAAAGAAAAAGTCTTTGACTAATGACTTGATTGGGAGTCAGGTTACTGATCAGAAAATAATGAGTTCGAAACTCAAGAAAAATATTTTGGATTCTACTACAATTCCTAGTGAAAAATCTTCTGAAAAGAGATGTGATTCACTAGTCCGCCCAAGTTCTGAATTTCGAAAGATGTTGGAAAGATTTTTCAAACATGTTGAAAAATATTCAGAAAAGGATAAATAATCTCCTTTAAAGGTTTTTGATGAGGAATTTCCTCATCCCGATGCTTAATCGCATTAGAATGTGCATCCTTATATTGCCCAATCCTCGGATATAAGGAAGCACATATACCTGGGCAATCATAATCCTACGAACATCTCTTATTCAATATAGAGAGAATACACAGTCTACCTTAAGCATACTTTAATCATTCTTATGTGTAGAAAGGTTGTCTTACAACAGCTTGTGTAAAGAGGATTTGAGTGGTTATTTTGAAGTATCTCTTGATACTGATTTTGAAGATAATCTCTTTGGAGAATATTGTGTTTCTGTAACACATTAGATGCGAAAATCTTTTCAAATCTTGTCAGAATTATTTATTTAAGGTTGATATCTATGTTTGGAATGTGTTAAAGGTATTTCAAGTATTTGTACTCAACGTGTCTGAGAACTTATACAAAAGGATGTATTCTCAAACCAGATCTCAAGCACAACTTGTGAAAACCTTGAGAGGAATGACTTCTAAGGAAAGTGTTCATATTGATAATACCTTCAAGAAATCTGGTTGTGAAAATATCGATAATGAAAAGGAAGATATGACTCATCTCCTTGTCCAAAACAGTTTGGATGCTAAGGTTGATATTATCAATCTTAGACAAGTCCTCCTCAGTACCATCGAAACTCATCATAGACAGGCAGCATTACTAAGAACTGTTATCCGTAACCAAAGGAAACTGATTAAACTTGGAATCGGTAATAGGGAGTATGCTCGGAATATTAATCGAAAGGTTAATATTTTACCCTGTGAACATAACCAAGGCACTGTGTGCAGAATCCGAGATATTAGTCGAGATGTTGTTGATGAAGATCCTGAAAAATTTGAGGAAATTGAAGATGATCTTTGAAACACCTATCTGAAGGTTAATAGAGATTAAGTTATTTGCTGTCTTACTTAATCTAGAAAAATAGAAATCAATTTTTGATTTCTTTCATTGATTGTATTGGTCTATTATGAATAAAATTATTTGATTAGTAATTTTTCTTGTGATAGTTTTCGGTTTACATAGCCTGTGCTTGAATGCTTTTATTTTATTGCTATGTATGTTTATGGGATGTTTGATTTCGTTTTTACTACCTTAATATTCGATCTCATATGTTGTGAACCCTTATGGTTTGGGTGAATTTTTGGTATAGCAGGATTAAGTTCTAGCCCGTGTTGGTAGGCTTTATCAAAGAATCATGAGGGGTCTGGTAGAAACAATATGTGAAAAAGTCACAATATGTTGAATCGGTTTTGGTTTAGCATAAAAGCATATGTGTTTCGACGGTTTTCAACTTTTGCTTGCAATTGTTAAAACCGATTTTCAACCCCTCTCTGGTAAAGGTTGGTTGTTGTTATTCTTTTGTTATTGCATAAGGATGACAACATGATGATATTTCGATATCAATTCTCCCGGGACGAAGATGCAATCATATTGGAGAAGTGGATGCGAAATTTGAGGTAAAAATCTTGTTAGTTAATTGTTTTCCTGTTTAAGAAAAGCCTGAGTTTATATTATATATATTTATTGCTTTTGCTTAACAAAATTTCGGTACAATTGATGTTTATTCCATGATGTGTGTGTGGATGTGTGTGATTCAATTGGTTCCGGTTAATAAAAACTATTATTATTTTGCTTTATTATGTGGTATCAATTTTTTAGGCTTACAAAATTTCGGTGCAATTGCGGTGCTTTTAATGTCTATGTTGATTCAATTGCTTCCGGTTGAGGTGAATAATTATGCAAGTTGATTTATGTTGGTCTGTATGAATTATTTATGGCTTAACGAAATAAATGGATTACGTATGAGTTGTTTAGTCCAATTAGATTCCGGATAAGAGAAACTAAGTTATTCTGATCTCAGTTAGACTTATCGAAGTGAGGTTTCGATTATTCAAGTCTAATCGAATGCCTTGACAAGAAATGCTAGTTAACTAACCTAGTACTTGTCTTGTTTAAAATTGAAAGGTCTAAGTTTATGGATAATTAGAACCTAGATAGACATAGTATTAAGGAATACAATATGAGGTTTATTGCTTAACCATTAAACTTTATAGATAAGACATCACCATAATCATTTGAATGCTATTGTGATTATGTATGGGTATGAGGTGAGGATTTCATCATAGGGAACAATGTTTTACATGTGTTCTGAGGAAGTAAGTTCATAAACTTGTTTGTGAACCGAAAAGGATATTTCCAGGTGTTATTGGTTTTGTTATTCATTGCTTATCTTATGAACAACCAATATGTATGATTGAGTATAACCGCTCACAACTTGTTTGTGTTCTAGGTAGAACTATTCACAAAGGCCTGACTTATGTATTGGTATGACTTTTATAAGTGAAACGGATCTTAAGTAATCACCTGAGATGGTATGATCGGGTATGTGTTTTTTCTGACCAAATTTGGGAAAGGGGAACCGATCCTAGTAAGAGGTGCAGTACATCACAAAGGGGAACCGATCCTTATATGGGGTGCAGCAAGGTTTATACCAGAAAGGGGAACCGATCCTATGAACATGTGCAACACATTTTTAGGCAACGGGAAACCGATCCTATGGTCATGTGCAACACATATAAGTTAGATACCATATATATATGGGGAACCGATCCTAGTACCTAGTCAACTGAATTTTGGAAAGCTAGTGTGACTATGCACAATACTCACATGGAGGTAGAACCAAAACTTGTTTTGGTAGAACCGTTAAACCATGATTGTGATTGAATGTTTGTTTGATCAATCGCATAGTTCTTGAAAGTCAGATGAACCAATTATAAACTTGTTTGGAAGTGTTGCAAATCGGTTTCAAGGTTGTAAGTGTGAAAGAGAACTTACAAAGTAAGGATGTCGACATACTTTGAACACGTGCTGTGAATGTTTATTTCTTTAATTGTTCAAAGTTATTCCTTAATACCTAAAGGAAAAAAATCCCATGATAGAAACATAAGTAAGTTAAGAATCTTTTAATTAAGGTTATTAATTTCATTTTGCAGGGAAATACAAGAATTAGTAATGTGCATTTGTTAATTGGATTTTCCGAGAGATTTCGATCATTATTTTTGGACAGAGCATTTCCAGGAATTATGAAAACCGAATTTGTGCTTTAATGAATATCTTGAGAATATTTTCGGTTTTGGAAATTCCTTGGTGTCCAAACTTCCTTGTCTATAAATACTTGAAGTTTTCCTTTCTATCAAACTAATCCTTCGTAACAACATACTTCCTCTTTTGTTGTTGTTACTGGTGTAGCCGCCTATTCGGAGAGGAGAGTAACCTAATTAGGCGATATCTCTTACGGCCGCTCAGTTTAAAGTGTTCTTTGGGATTGAGAAGCTCTAGCGTGTACCGTTGGTGGGAAAATAGATAATTGTGTTTTTTCTTTTATTTTCATTGATTTGATTGACTAACGGCGGTTGAAATCCTACTGCACCTAGTTTGTTTATGCTTGAGAATCTTCTTTTCTGATATAAGATTCACTAAAACTAGTTCAGAGTTTCGACAGGGATCTTTAGACTGTTGTTAGTTCTAAAGACGATATTGTGATAATCCATTGTTAACAGACTCCGTTCTGTGAGTGATTGATCACAAGAGATTTAAGTGATTGTGTGCAGATTTATATTTAAGATCTAAGAAGATTTGAAGATTTGAAGATATTAATGATTTATGATTTCATAATATTTGGTGTGCACAATACTTGTTTCGGTAAAAGAGGATACAATTAATAATCGGTTTATCCTTGTGGTAGATTGGATTGATTAACTGAGTAGATCGGCATCAACACAATTCTTTGGATTAAGAGTGTTGTTGTCTTAATCTTAAACGATTACTACGATAATTGAACATAAGATAGATCTAAGGACCTGACGAAGGAGTTTATGTTAAGATAAACATAAGAGCCTTTGTCCAACTCATATCACTTGGTTGAAGAGAGTTGATACCAAACAGATTTGTTGTTCCTTTACTGTTTGGAATACAAACCAAAGGAATTGATCCAAGTACGTGACTTATTTATAAGTTGGAGGCGTGGGAATACAGACAGAACTAGGTGAACTATAGGTTTAGTTGCTTGGTCTCAACTATACGAAGTTGGTGTAATTTTGTGTAGCGGCTTAATCCTGAGAGTATTCAATTATGGACAAGGTCCCGGGGTTTTTATGCATTTGCGGTTTCCTTGTTAACAAAATATTGCGGTGTCATTTACTTTATATTTCTGCATTATAATTGCTTTACTATAATTAAAGTAAATTACACAAACGTTAATTCCTATTTACTTGATAAGCAATCCTATTGTGTTTGGTTAAATACGAACCTTTCTATCAAGTAAACATACTCCGTTGTTGTATTGTCTCAATCTCCTATCCATATACGATCACACGAAGTGTGAACCGATTAGTTGTATTGTCTCGACTCAGTCCATGGACAATCACTTTCGGAGAAAGGAATTATAGGTGGGAAAAGTTTTAGCTTGGGGTATATTTGGGTACCCTCGCCTTTTCATAACACCGAGTATCTTTCTCCACCTTATGAAGAATAAAGAAATTTTGGATATTGCATTGTACTTCCGGTTGGTAGTAGTTGTTGCTAGTACATGATTAAGGGGATAAGCACCAAGAATGTGACATGTGGTACGACAAGAGTTTGTTGTTTTGTGGTTTGATTTTCTGGTTTTTGAATAAGTAGGTAATTGTTTTGCAAATATTTTGAGTTTATCGAGATTTTTCTTTGAAATGGTTTGTAAACATAAAATATTAAAAGGGGACAGCCTTCCATTCACATCGCCTAGCGACGGTTGGATCGATAGACAAATCAAGTCTTCAGGTTCTGATGGGATGAAGAATAGTTGATTGTAAAGAGGGTTGTTCAACAAGACTTACTTGTGTGTTGAACCTTCGGATGTATGATCTTGCATCCTCTCCAGGAGTTGTTTCACATATGTCAAGTGACGATGTTCCGAAAACAGGTAGTTTCACTTGTTTTTGTTGCAGAGATAGGCACGAACATGGCAGTTCTCACATAGTGGTAGAGCTCGTCTCATTCCTTAGAGCTAGCAGTGGTAATATGTACAGGCGTGTCGAGCGTGAATAATAGCCTGATATGATGACTCGACTGTAGCAGGTAACACCAAGGTAAGGGATAAGACACGCGCGGAGAAGCTGATGATGGAGCGGGTCGTTTCCTTGATGTTGAATTAAGGAAGGAGTTGAAAAGAGGGAGACAATACCTTGTCCACGAGTACCCGCAGAGATTTCAACTTGGCAGACGTTTTTGTTGGTGTGTTGCCTGAGTTGTAGGTAGCATTGGTGTAGTCTCTACTCTTGTCGTAATCAACAAAAAGCACCGGACATGAGATGTTTTGATGCAGCCATCATGCATGCTTTTAACCACTTGATCCTCTCATAGAGTTTCCTTGTATTTTAGTTGGTGTTGACGCGTTGGGTCCCCGAAGAAATAATTTGGATGAGAGTTGGAGTTTGACCCAATGTTGAGTTGTCGATCATGGAGCCGTTTTCGCGTCTGAATAGTGCTCCGTAATAGACGGTCAGGCATATCACTGGGATTTGAAAATTTATCTGCTCTCTTGAGTATGTCTACGTATTTGGACATCTTGGAATGACAAAGATAGCGTGCCTGCATCTCTCTAAATTCAGCATATTTAAGATGAGTAGTGCTGAGCAATCCCAATCCACATTCTTTTTCCTTTATTATCTTCGCATTGTGCCTTTGAGGAGTAGGGAAGTTCTTATACGTGAACGGCATAATTGATGGGTTGCGCAAACAAAATGAAGCTCTTGACATGTAGAGAGCCAAATATAATGAAGCTCCTGATATAGAGAGAATCTGTGTGCACCCTTCAGTCCCCATGTGCAATCTCCTCCAGCAATTCAACCACTTCTTCCATGGGAGAGGAAATTCTGAAAGCGTCGCTCGTTGACGTTGTTGCCGTCGAGCCAGATATGGTGTAGCTTGGACGTGGTTTTCTCATTCCGGCAGCCTCGCATGTGGTACTGAAGTTGGAGCTTGCGGGTTTGGACGCGCAAGATGTTGCATCTATAAAGTGGTGGATTTCATCTAGCTTCTTCAGTGAAACTGCTTACAGAAGGCCGAAGGTTGTATTGCTCGTTGGTGAAACGTATGCTTCCATAAATCTCATGAGGATCTTAATTCTTGGTATGACTAGTCCCTTCTAGCAAGGCATGTGCTGTTGTAGGTGAGCATTTAGTAGCTTCATGAAGTTCAGAGAATGTATGAAAGCGCAGGTTCTCCAGCAAAGCATGATAAACAGACACCATCCTACTGATGCATAATTCCACCAACTGTTGTTCAGTCACATTTGGGTCGTGACAGTCTAGTGCCTGAATTCTGAATCTCTTGACATAATCGTTCGGATGCTCATTGTTTCCCTAAAATACTCTTCCCAGGTTCGATAGAGTGATTCGCTCAGACACAAAGAAATATTTCTTTTAGAAGGCGTTAACCATCTCACACCATTTGTCTCTGTTGTTTGGTGAAAT